>NW_022146205.1:0-33338 GCF_002938485.1 Sitophilus oryzae | reverse complement strand
ATCTCGGCCAGTACCCTCTGAAAGGGTCTTTATTAAACCGTCATAAGCACTAAGTCTTTCGGCAGTGCTTGAAGTGTTGTATATCAAAGGAACAACGGTCGGGCATGCCCATGAAGATAGTTCCTGTAAAATACAAGAAATAGATAAATATGTATAATCTATTACAGCTGTAGTAAAATGAGTAACTAAGTGTGAAAAATAAAGTTCCAAACCTAGGTGCAACATTTTTCATAAACGTTTACTTTGAAATTTTGATGCAAAATCCGGCAATATCGGAAGAAATGTATCAACCCAACTTTTATCTCTTTTTAATACATTTGCTTTTCACTTAAGCTGTCGACATCACTGGGAAAACAGTACTGGGAAAATCCAACAAAAAGAAACAACCAGGCTGGTTTAACGAAAATCAACCGCATATACAGGCTTTGTTGGAATAAAAGCGTAGAGCACATCAAGCAGTCACCGCAAATCCACACAATCAAAGACTAGCAGACAACTTTAAAGCAGCCAACAACACGCTTCGAAGAAACCTGCACCAACTAAAGGATAACTGGTGGTCACAAAAAGCTAATCAGATTCAAGAGTATGTTACGCATCACGACTATCGTAAATTTTTCGAGGCTGTAAAAGAAGTATACGGCTCAACTAAGAAGGCAAACTGCCCAATCATGGCGAAGATTGGCAAAGTTTTAAAAGAGGAAGAGCATATAAGAAACCGCTGGAAAAATCATTACTGTCATATCCTTAACCAAGAAAATAACCCCAATATAGAAGCACTCAACACGATACCTCAGTATAACAGCCTCGATGTATTATATATCCCAATAACAGAACAAGAAATAAAGGAATCCATAAAACAGCTTAAAAACAACAAATCAATCCGGCGGAAATCTATAAATGTGCAAGTAAAGAACTTATTGGTAATCTTAGGGCTCTCTTCATATGGGAAAGCGGAGAGGTACCTCAGCACTTTTGCAACGCGAATATAGTGAATATATTTAAGAACAAAGGAAGTGCATCAAACTGCGGAAACTACCCGGGAATTTCATTACTGGCTATTGGAGGAAAAATGCTTGCAAAAATTATGTCAAACCGCCTGCACCCACATATAGAAAAAATCCTCCCAGAATCGCAAACGGGATTTCGCACTAACCGCGGCATCGTCGATTCCATATTCTCCATCCGCCAACTACAGGAAAAAGTAAAAGAGCAGCAGTCTAAACTTTATGTTGCATTTATCAACCGCCCTAACAAAACGACCTAACAGCCGAGATACAATTACAATTACGAAAAAGTTCTGGAGTACTCCAACAAATTTCTTACAGTGTGTAAAAGCCTCCATAACAACAACAAATCAAGAGTGCCACCTCACATCATGGATCACTGAGTGATCCCTTCCTAACAAACACAGGAGTTAGGCAGGGATGTGTTTCAGCGCCTCTCCTATTCAACATATTCATGGCAGATGGCAGCGCTCTCCATTATAGTGGACAGGAAACTACAGGAGAGAGGTTTGGGCATTAGATACAGATCCGACGGTGGTCTGTTCAACATAAAAAGAGTCAGGGTAAAAACACGTACAAAATTCATCACAAAACTTCAATGCGCTGATGAATCTGCTCTAGTTGCAAATACGTTACAGCAATTGCAAGAAATGTTGAATATACCAGATCGGTATATTCTTTTTGGATCATTGTCCTTTTATTAATCATATCAGATAAAATAAAAATGATGATAGTTGAGAACGAGATCAAATGAGAGATTAGATGAAGAATGAGAATCAAATGAATATACTTAAGTAGTGAATACAATAAAGACCAGAACACTTCCAAGTGAGACACGTTATCTGCAGAGACAAATACTGGCCAATCTGCACTTAATAGTACAAAGACAATAATTGACTGCATGAACGATATACAGAAAGAATGCTCCTCCACGGCTGAAGCTCTTGAGAGTAAAATTGTCATGGATGAAACCCAATCTAGTAATAAGTAAATAAATAAAAATTGCTCTATTCAACAGGACACAGTTGTACAGATTAAATTAATATTACTCAACGAAAAATTATATGCTCATTTGCTCATATTCACTTACTCTATCATCAGGAACTGGTAAATAATTGTAAGGGGATCGGTTGCCAAGCAAGTCCTTTTTTCCATATCAAACAGCTGTTTGGAGGATAGAGTCCTGCCAAGACAAGGGACGTAGACATTTTCGTTCTGTTATAGTTAGTTGACCAAGCGTCTAGAACTCCAATTTCCCAGGTTTTTCCCAAAAATTCGTCGTATCTCTTGCGTAGCTCTAGACCCACGTTGTACATTCTTCGTTTTCCATCCTTTAGAAGATATTAAAATATACAGGGTGTAGGAAAAATAGTGTAAACTGCGGTGGGTGATTTTACAGATAAAAGTAAAAAAGTTTCTATGAACATATTATGCCCTAAATTGCTGCGCGAAGAAGTTACAGCCTTCGAAAGGGTCAATAAAAATAACATATTTTGTTTATTTTAAGAACATTGGTAAATTCTTTTTTTTTTGAAATTTTAGACACATTTTAATGCCAAAGCGAATGACTTCAGGGAAGCATATTAGGGCATATACATATGTTCATAGGCATTTTTGTTTTTTTATCTGTATAATCACCACACTTTGGTGTTAAATACACTATTTTTTAACACCCTGTATATGATATATTAAGAAATATTTGAGTTATTATTAAGATACTTGCATTTGTGAGTTGGGCATATCCGTAGGGTTTGTAATAACTTTCGTTGTAATATGGATTACTGTTCCATAAACCAGCTGTACTGGGTGTTCTATCTCCATGTCTGAAAAGCTAGTACTTAAAATATTAGTTTGCTGATATAAAATTGAAACAAGTTAAGAGAAAAATTAAGACTAACTTTGACAATTAACTGAAAAGTAATTTTTAGTTAATGACAATATCTTTATTTTTAAAACTCAATGAAATTTGAAGAGAATTTAAATATTTTAATTTTGTGGTTTAGTCTGTTTTTGAGAAATTGCCATTTTAAACATTTTTTTTATATTAAGGATCATAATTGAGAGATTAGATGAAGAATGAAAGGCAACAAGGACGTCACGGCACTTCATAGGATTATATCAAATGACTTAATCACCATTAAATCTTGGTGCGATTCGAACCTTCTTAGTCTCAACATTTCTAAAACTAAAGCTTGGTCGTATAATAAGCTTGGTCGTATAATAGGTCGCTCGCTGCAGCCTTTTGTACTTAACAACACCACCATTGAAGTCGTAAAATCTGTAAAATTCTTAGGGCTTGTTGTAGACAATTCTCTAAAATGGGACATGCATATCTGCTTTGTCGAAAAAATTAAGCTCTGCCTGTTTTGCATTAAGGTCTGTTTCTAAGGAGCTTAACTCGTCAGTGGCTAGAACTGTTTATTATGCACTTTTTGAGTCGCACCTCAGATATGCCTTTCCATTCTGGGGTACGTGTTGTGCGACTCAATTTGACCGCATTTTCAAGCTCCAGAACAGAGCTGTTCGTTATTCACTGGGACTAAACAGCAGAACTCATTGCCAGGACTTTTTTAAAAAGTTAAAAATATTAACTCTTCCTTCCTTATTTATATTTGAATCCGTTTGCCTAATACGTAAGCATGTATCAACTTCTCAAGAAAGGGCCCCTCACACTTATCCACTCAGGAACGCGGAGCAAGATCTTTATCTACCTACCCCACGCTCAGAGTCAGTTAAAAGTTCAATATTATACAACTCGAAAAAAATGCATAATCACCTGCCATTTGAAATCAAATCCATTCCATAACATCATTTTCTTCATTTAGCAAGGCATTGAAATGACTTATATTTTGATAATCGAATTTGATGTTGTAAACACTGGTCTAATATTTGCTGTTACTATACTATAAACTTACTAAATATTTTGAATCATATTTTAACTTTTATTCTTTGACATTAAGCATTTATAAATGTTTATTTTAAACAATAAGACTGACAATGTAATTAGTATACTTGTTTTGTATTCTCTTTTGTTTGCTTACTTTACCTTTGTCTACAAATTGTAAATTTTTTTGACAATAATGGCATTTATTTATATATTTTTTCTTGTTGACAACACTTAACACGTTTACCGCCTTCTGTTGGTTAGAAGTTTTCTCAGAAGCATTACTCAGAAGCATTTAAAAAATAATATTTATATTTGTTTCAGAAGTCCTCCTACTCTGAATGCCAGCTCTTCAAGGAATACAAGGCCATGAAAAAGCAAACGATTTAAACCGTCTCAGATACTGGTTTTTGTCAAAGCCCGGAGACTGAGCTGTATAAAGAGTTAAAACCAAAGAAAGTGGGACACTTCCCATATAATCTACAATCTGTTTCACAGGCAAAATACCCAGCTTTTTTCCCAGAACTGAACCTCGTGGAATATCGTTAAAATTATTTTATTACAAATTCCACTTTGTCTACCACCTTCGAACTGTAATCACGTTGTTTACTCGAGTTATACTCTGTTTTTTTTCTCAGGTAAGATTTCGACAGACGATGACAGAAGAAAAGCAGATGACGTCCCATACCAATCTATTTATTTTACTAAAAAAGTTTCTAATAATTTTTTAAGTTATCTATGGATGGGTTTAAATATAAATCCGTCATGCGTCGTGTCTGGTTGTTTTTAACCAGTTTTATTATTTAAAAAATGACAGATCGTATTTCAATTTATTGGTTTGACGGAACGATGAACGACAAACGGACGCGTATGAACTCGCCTTTAGATTTTGTCATTTTTTGACGCTTGTCAAAGTCTTGCCAAATTATAGGTTATAATTTTTGTGTCAACTTTGTTAAATACCCAGCGTTTTGGAAGATAATGCATTTTGATTTAATATTATTACGTGTGTTTTTTGTGTCTTTTGAAGGGGAAGTCAAGTGGAGGAAAAAATCGAGTGAAAATTAACTGTAGACCCAGAGCACAGTTTATGGTTAATATTCGCTGCCCAGGCAGAAGTCTTATACACCAATAAAGTTTGTATACCATTTCGTCGTAGATAAGTGCATCTCGTATGTAAAGAAGGATCAAACTACTTACACTAAATACTGGAGTAGCTGTAAAAATATCGACATCACACGATAGGTAAATAATAGATTTTAGTACTGCAGAGAAAAATAATGTCAAAAGGTACTGGTTTAAAAAATTAAGATTAAAAGTTAATTAATCAACCTTTAAAGTATAAAAATTTGGTAGGAGAGGTGTTATTATTAATAAAATAGTTTGTTTTATTTACCTATGTTGTTTTATTTATTCCTGTGGAATATTACAAATTTGTATTTGTACATAAAGTTATATTGATAAATATAATCATAAATGCTTAGTAGTTATAAAGCTTGAAAGTAAATAATAGTTCTTTTATATTTTTTGGTATCTGGTGTCTTGTTCTTGTTTGTTTGTGTTAACACATACCGTTTTTATTAAATAAAATAACTCGATAACATTTTTTCAGTTTTATACGGTTTTTTCACAATATTTTGAAGTAATCACTTGTCATCTTGTCAATCAAATTTTAAATATTTCCTGCTATGCGTTTCAGTTGTACCAACTTATTTCTTTGTAAAATAAAATAAACTACTTTGAAATTAAAATGACAGACACATCTATCACTGTCAAGGATCTTCTCGTTGGACAGACTATAATAAAATAATATACCTACTTATTTTGATTAATATCATAATATCAGTTTGATTCGATAAAAAACCATCTTGTACTTATATCGCTTGTTGATATCGCATGATTTTAAACAATAAAGGTAATTACGGAAAATATGTAATTAATTAATGTTATCTCAACAGTTTTATAATCTTAATCTGCCAATTTCAAATTAAATTTCTTTGTTTCCACCAGAGACACCATAACTCCAAATCTACAACTGTAACAAGTGTAGAACTTGTTGAAGATTCACTTATAGTCTATAAATGAATAACTTTGAATTTTGACCGTTATTTTTTACCAACATGGCAAAATATAAAATCCCTCTGTCAAAAAAGTTACTGATATTCTTTAAACTGAGTGCCTGAACAAATCAGATAGGTAACTCTTTTTACTCGTGAAATAGAAAAGGAAAATAATGAAACAGATAATAATTGCCAAAAAGTAAAAATATCGTAGCTTTGACATTTCACAAATATCAGACCAATGCCGTCTCTAATAAGGGCAACCTCGGAGCGAGGTTGATGACGTCACGCTAGTTAGATACTACGGATTAATAAATATGTTGTAGAATATATGGAAAACATGTATTCATGATACATTGTTATTAATACATATTCATTCATAAACATTGTATTTAAAAATGATATAGTTTACATAGAAATATACATAATATACAGTTAATAAATACTTAGAAGAAATTCTTGGGGATGATAGCGGTCTGAAGGCAAAATTAAACAATTTTTGTTATAATTGATCGGTCAAGACTTCCTCTTTGTTGATAAATACAATATATATACCTATTTATAGTAATAAATACTTCGGCAAATAAACTATGAACCACACAAATGCAAATGTTTTACAATACACAAATAATAAATAGGTACATCAGATAATGGATAAAATGTAAAATATATTTTAAATTTTGGGGTTTGAAAATCGATCTCATTTAACAAAAAACATTCAATATCTACTAAATAGTGATGTATTATTTGCATTCACAAAATTTATATGTATATTTTGCAAGTATCAATGTTCGAAAATTATGTTGCAAATATTACAATATCATAGAAAAAAAGGCATCAGCAGGTGAAGTGAAAATCGCTGTCATTTATATGTAAAATTATTCTAAAATTTTTGATTTTCTTGGGATTTAAGATCGGGAAAAACGTTGACTAAGTTTTCATTTGGTTTTTCATTATTTTTATTTGGTTTAAAAAAAACGTTTCGGGTAACATTATAGTGTGTTATATGAAAAAAATAGTGTCAAATATAATCCAAAAAATTACATATATAAAATATTCACACCACACACCATATAATGTTTACTACAATTAATAAACTAATAAACTTGTCAAAGATGACCACATATTTTTTTTTAAATTATTATTCTTAACACTAAAAACTATCTACATTGACTATGGACTGCGATTTCAGCCATAGTCAAGTGAGGCTATTTTATTAGAGACGGCATTGCGTCAGCAGGGCCGCAAGTTGCTAACCTAATAAAATTTACACTAGAAAAGCCCGCAGGAACTGTCAAATTCAAAGTTATTCGCTTCACTTGACTATAGCTACAATTCCTGTTAATTTCTGTAACACAAAGTTCTCAAAATGACTTGTAATAACGGCGAATATTTCTGACAAGTGTAGCTAAAGCGCACAAGAGTTGTAGGACAGACGCACTAGATAGGTAAACGTTCGTTTGTGTATTATTGTCAAATTTATTATGTATTATGTCAATTATTATTGTCAAAAATGTCTTCGAAACAAGTGGTGTTTGCTAGAAAAATGCAATGGCTTATGCAAATTAAAGAAAATAAAGAGGTTCTTTTTGGGGCATTCTCGGATACTCTTCGAAAAGAAGACAAGGTGAAGCAATGGAAAGAGTTAGCTTCTCGTCCTCAAAGCGTATGCTTAATGCCCTTAGAGAAAGATTGGACATGCGCAAGAGATACCCTTTGGCAAAATCTAAAGAAGAGTGCAGTGGTAAGTGTTTTATGTTGTATTTTGGATTAAAACAGATTCTCAAAATTACAAAAATAGAAAGCGTCTATCGCGTATCCGTTTTGTTAGTGTATGTTATGATCGTAGAGATTACTGCTGTTTTTGTAGCTCCGGGGAGAGGTCTTCTCCGAGATCCTGGCATTGCGCTCTACTTAGTCGAAATCGCTCCTCAAATTCTTTATCGGAAAGGAATGCAAAGTCAGTTCTCTCTCTGAATCGATATGGCAAACTTTTTTCAACATTTTCGTCATCACTTGAACTTGACCACATTGCGCTAGACGTGTGAATAAAGCAACGACTTCTTCTAAACTGTTTCTTGTAGAATTTTGTACCCACCTTTTAAGCATGGTTAAAATTTTCCTACAATTGTAATTGAATGTGCAACATAAACTTACAAGTGTTATCTTTGAGTTACAGAACAGAACTACAATTGTAAAATATTTTCCGTAATTATAAGTCCTACACAGGTAAGTACAAGTTGCCGTGTGTTACGAAACTTTACAAGTCTATATCCAAAAGCGTACAAGTGTAGCACTTGTAGGTCTTGTGTTACAGGCCCCAGCCTGTGTGAGTAGTGATAAGTTTTCATATGTCTACAAGAT
Source organism: Sitophilus oryzae (assembly GCF_002938485.1). Classification (NCBI taxonomy): domain Eukaryota; kingdom Metazoa; phylum Arthropoda; class Insecta; order Coleoptera; family Curculionidae; genus Sitophilus; species Sitophilus oryzae. Next base: position 25,026 of record NW_022146205.1, on the reverse strand, counting down.
ATATTTTTTATTACAATAGTACTTACATATTATATTAATTATTGGGTTTCACAAGTTGTAATATCTGATTTTTACAGGGAGGTTTAAAAGGAGTATATTTCATATACACGAAGATTTAAAACAAAAGATGTTTATGCTCCATTGCTCAAATCCCAATTTGTATCAAAAAGTTTAAATATGTTTCATGTATCTTGTGTCTTCGTTATGTATAATAAAATGTTTTCGGAAAAAGTATTGACAAAAGAAGAATTTTTTGGAAAAATATCTACTATACAGGGTCCGGCAATAGTGCATCGGGCCACTACTGAAATACAGTTCATACGAAATAAACTTTTAGTCACGTGATTAAGCTTGACCGGCGCAGCGTTGCCCGCTTTTATATATTTTCTTCTAATCCAAAATATTTTTAGGAAACAAAAATAAATTAATTATAAATATGCAGGGTCCGGCAATAGTGCGTCGGGCATCTACTTAGCCCCTAGAATAAAAAAACTTGACAATTTTGTTTTAAGTGCAAATCTAAAAGTAGTATGTACCAGGATGTATTTCAGGAAAATATTTTAACTTCTATAGGGTGGCTCAAAAAGTGTGAGAGGAGTGGACCCTGGATGATTTTTTTAAATGGAACACCCTGTATTATTACGGCTTCCTTTCAGATCACTTTACACTTAACTCCTAAGATATATATAAATACATTTCGATAGTTTCAAGAGATATTAAAAATAAATCAAAAATATATATTTTTCAACCCTTCTTATAAAAAAATATTAGAAATACAAGAACGTTTAAAATCAAAACTATACTAAGTATTTACTTTAGATGTGGTCTGTACTTACTTTTGCTATAAATATGAAAATCTTAAATTATACAGGATGTTCAAAATTCTACACTAAACTTTCTAAAATATAAAATAATTTTTCTTGGTTTTTAAATGGAACACCCTGTATATTATTATTTCAATAGATGGAGAAATAAAAAATGAACATTTTTGTATTTGAAGTATTCAAAATTTTTGGTTTCATGAATATTTGCGGTTTATATTTCATATGGCATTTTCACAGTAAATTTTATCAAAGCCTCCCAATGATTTTTCTCCCGTATTTTTACCATTGAAAGCTCATATAAAATAATACTGCGTGTATCTGCGAAACCGTCGCCCCGAAATACTCTAGCTAAAAAATATTCATCTCTCTCCATTTAATACAAAATTAATATACAGGGTGTTCATTTAAAAAAAACAAAAGAAAAAATCATCTATATGATTTACGATTACCATATTTATAACAAAGCTAAGTCTAAAGTAAATACCTAAAAAAAAATTATAATATATAATTTTGATTTCAAGCTGAACTCTTTCAACCTAACTGAAACCACAGAAGAGCTGGCTTTGTGTACAATATCTCTGAAACAATGTATATCTTAGGGGTTGTAATGAAGTGATCTGAAAAGGAAGCGAAAAAAATGCAATAATATACGGGGTGTTTTCATTAAGAAGGTCCCACCTGACCACCTGTCTATATTGCATAAATTCTCAGACATTCTAGAAACTGAATGCCCGACTTGCACTATTCTGAACTCTATAAGCAATTATTATTTACATCAACAAAATTCACCTTTTTAACCGCATTTAAGGGACATAACTCGCTTTCCCGTTCAAATATTGTAATAAAGTTGCGATGAGTTTTTACGGCTATTTAGCTATCTTGTACACATTGCAGTAAAGGGAGGTTCTAAAAGAACAACGTTCGACTACCAGATGTCTGCTAATTAACATTTTTAAGCAAGTATGACAAAACTATTTATTTAAACCAAAAACTTGTAATACAAAACTAAAGTGTCAAAACGAACAATATCGAAAATAAATAAACAAATGCGACAACTTGACATTTTTTACAGCAGAACTACCACCTGAATCTCCAGCGCGAAATATAAATTCCAGTTAGTCAGCTCGGCGCCGAATATATTCATGGTTGGCAACAATGAATTTAAAAATCGCGCCCTCGATTGCGTAACTAAAAGTTTAATTGATACCAAATACACGTACATCCTAGTACATACTTTAGGTTTGCACTTAAACAGAATTCTCAAGTTTTTTATTCTAGGAGCTACAGATACCCGACGCACTATTGATGGACCCTATACCGGGTGTTGCAACGTCGGACGGGATATAGGAAATCCCATGTAAATTTTAATGGGGTCAGTGGGCTTCACAAGGTATTTTTAGAGAATAATTCTATTTAGGTTATTGACACTAAAACCCACACATTCAAAATAACTTTAGATATTTTTGATTAGCTCGTTTGTAGTTATCAGAATGATTTCTTTTAAATATTTCTCCTTTCTTATGGCCTGTATTTACTTATGAGCACAGTCAAAGGTAAAACATAACTGTCAAATGATTTATTTCAGGGTACCTATTTAGGGCTTTGTTATTATTGAAAACTCATTCCTACATCGGAAATCTTAAAGATGTATTTATAATCTAAATTAATATGAGATTAAATAAAATAAACTAATCAATTACAAGGTTAATTATAGTATTATTTTCATATTCAATAACATATTAATTTAGGTACTATTCAATTGTTAGAACTTTAGGACTTAAGAAGATGTTCAAATATTCCTCCATCGACTGCTAGACAATAACCCAGGCGATCATATAATTCTCTTCTTACATTCGCTAGTTGGTAAACTGAATTCTATTGCATTCGGCAGAAATAGCATTTTTAACTCGTCTAGATTTGGGTATTTTTTATCTTGTATATCCTGTTTTTTAAATGGCCCCAGAGAAAGAAATCATTTGGCGAAATATCAAGAGACCTTGTTGGCCAATTTACTATATGATTTAGGCCAATAACGTTACCGTTAAAACTATTATCTAAATATTCCCGAACAGCCAGGGTACTATGTGCCGGGCAGCCATCCATTTGGTACCAAACTTCCTGATTTTCCCTAGCGGCATCATGGAAAGCAGGTAAAATATGATTTTGGAGTAGTTCCAAATAATATTCTGCATTTAAAATTTCGCGTAAGAAATAATGGCCCGATAATATTGTGTCCAAATATCCCTGCCAGAAACATTTACTTTATGTGCATATTGTGTCCTTGTTTCGTCAAACCTGTGTTGGTTTTCTTTGTTCCAATATGGATAATTTTGAACATTGGGTTCATTATTTAAAGTAAACATACTTCGTCAATTGAAACATATGTTTTTTTAAAAATTCCTTATCCGTGTTTGCTCTTTCCATCATATCAAAACAAAACGCCTGCCGCCATATTTCGTCCCCATCTCGTAGCTCTTGGTGCTTTCATATTTGAAGGAATCGTATTTATGTCGTTTCAAAATCCGAAACGCTGTAGTGTGATCTATTCCTATTTCATCCTCAAGTTTCCTTGTGCTGATCTTTCCATCGTTCTCTTCCACGCCCAATAAAACTTCCAAGTCGGTATCATTTCTTGTATCTTCTCTCTTTGTTCCTGCCTTGCTTCACATCTGCAGTTATTTATTAGGGTGCCTTTGATCTCAAATCTCTGGATATTCCTTGCGATTATAGATTTTCAGGTATCGGTCTATTCGGATAGAGAGAAGCAAACATGTCCGACACCTTTTGATAACTATTTCCTTGATATTACCTTTTAATCATCAATAATTTTTCTTCGGTAGTGTAATTCATGGCTAATATTTTCGATGTAGGTATGAATTTTTTAATAATAATAATAAAAGCACTAAATAGATAAATTTCTGAAATGACAACTTAATTTGACAGTTATCTTTTTACCTTGACTGGTGCTCATAATAAAAAGAGAAATAAAAATCCGGCAATAACTCGTAAACGGGCTAATCAAAAATATCTAAAGTTATTCTTTTGAATGTGGGTTTTAGTGCTCTTCAATAAACCTAAATAGAATTATTCTCTAAAATAATTAGGGAAGCCAATAATTAACCTCATTAAAATTGACATGGGATTTCCTATGTCCCGCTCGACGATGCAACACTTGGTATTCCTATATGTAGATAACTAGATAAAATAAGTATTCGCTTTCACCATTTGTTGATGCGGTTTGTCGATGATAATTTTGGTTTTGAAATATTTATTACATTTATCCCCTTGTATTGACCAGTATTGACGCAATGCCCGATACGCCGCTGATTATGGTATATTTTTAGATATTTTTTAAATATATTTACTTACCACATGAGCAAGAACTAAGGTATCAGTATTATAACTCCTCGTTTTCTTCACAGTTCGGCTAGATACTTTTGATGATAACAAGATTATTTGAACCGTTCCTGAATATTTCATTTTGACCGTTCAAACTGTATTTCTCTGCACCAAAAGATCATTTATATTTGCGCACTTTCACCATACGACACCATCATTATACGATTTTCACGTTATGAAATGATTGAAGTTGTTTCCATCATCACTTTTATCTATTAATCTGTGATTAAGTTTCGTAAGATCAGTTATAAATTACTTAATTGCAATAAAGTGGCGTTACTTTATTATTTAAGATTTCGATGATAAGAATTATGGTATAATTTTGTATACCTACATAAGTAAAAATATAAAATATCAGATATTTCCGTAACTACAGTGTTATTCATCTTTTTCGACACACGAGTATTGTAGCTACACGATTAGATTTTTAGAAATAATTGTGAGTGATGGGATTGTTGGGGGGCTACTAAAGGCTACAATTTAAACTTATTTTCAAACCGTAGTGTCATCTGTGAAATAAAAAAAAATATTCAGGGTGTTTCAAAAAACATGTGCCATCTCTCGTGGGGAGATTCATCCTCACGTAAAAATAAGATTTATTTTTCATATGAACATAGGTCCGATTCTGCTTTGTTTCGTATCTAAAATGAATAAATAATATATAAATTGAATACAACAAAATTACTCAAAAATATTTATTTGGAATTTAGAACAATGTAAATATGCAAATCAACACAATTAAAGAGCTATAAACACATAAACTACTGTATCAATATCAAATATTTAAATAACATCAGAGATGCTGTGTTAAAGTGAATAACAGAAACTTGAAGATAAATAAATGTTTTCACAGCTTCACGGGCGTAAAACTAACTAAATGGAAACAGAAAAAAGACAATAGGAACCCACGCAAAACCTGGAATCAAAAAAAAATATGTAAAAAAACATAAATATAGGTACATAAGACTTTTGTGAATTAAATCAAACAGGACTTGAATGAAAAAAAATGAATAAAAAATATGATACATATACATCTAATACCTCATTTGTATTTTAAAAATAATCTACATACATAGCATTATTGCTATGAAAATACATAATAGGACCTATGTGATATGTAATTACGCATTTCTGTTCATCTTGTAGATAATTAATGTAGGCTAATAATATTTCAATAATCATAATTTACCTTGTGTAACTTGCTTTCAATTGCTCAAAATCTCCGATCAGTCTTTAAAGTAGAGATACGGAAAAATCCTTGGCAAAGAATATCCCAAGATTCTTGGATCTAAAGCTAAAAAAATATAAAAACAGTTAATATATTACCTATTTTTACATATAATATGGCCCATACCTACTACATGCAGAAACGTCGATTTCATCATTTTCTTTATGTAATTAATATCATATATACTTTATTAAAGTGTTAACAAGGAACTTTATATCAAAAAACATCTTTGTACTTATAAATTTCAGCCGAAATATCATAAACAAACTTCCAATCAATAAACGGCAAAAATTAAAATGGCGCCCGACCTTACCAGAGGCCTCAGGAGTTGACACATAAGCTGATATACAGACGAAAGAAGAGGACGCCGACGTGCATAAAAATGTTCCGTAACAGAAATTGACAGAAATCATATAGAAATATTCAGATTTTTGTCTAGGACAGTCTAGAAGGCCATGCTTTCTGCCTGGGTAGGACCGCGCCAGAACGGTTTCCAATTTTCCGGTTTACTGTCACCCCCCTGTATATTATTACATTTTTAGTTTCTAGAATGAAAATAAAGATAAATTTAATTAAGGTTTACCGCACTCTTACCGTTTTTGAAATATTTACGTTTTTGTGAAGATACAGTAACAATTTTAATGATTCATTTCTCTCGACGTATTTAAGTTTTTAAAACCAAATAGTGTACTGAAATTTTTCTATTTACTAAATTTTGTGTTGCAATAATAAAAATAATACTACCTCATACAGAGTATCTAAAAATGTATATTAAACAATTACTGGTTTTAAACGGCAATAACTTGTTAAATAGAACTGTATATTTTGCGCGAATCAGATGCACAATTTAATTTTTTTTACTTATCTCTTCAAGTTGTAGAATGTAGAATGTAGAATGAGTAAGAGGACGGGTTAATCACTGCGACCTTAAAGATCTATTGTGCCCCCCTTCCTTGAGTCATCACACAGTCTACAACCCATCATATCCCTGTTGTAGAAGGGACAGGGTATTTCCCATCCTCCTCTGACAACAGTTCTTCCTCCGAAGGTACACACCCTTCCACGGTTGGAGTTTGGCCCTCCGTGCCGCCCTTCACAGTCGAGGAGCTTGGATCTGTCTCCATTTTCTCCACCTCTTTAACTTGGTCTCTTTTTAGACCTGATACCGGTGTTGTCCCGTATCTGTAATAGAGGATCTCTTTCTCTATTGCCTCCTTGGATTTGAGGTCAATTCCTATTGTGAGGACCTGATCCTGACCCTCCTCCCTCGAGTTGACGACTAGCCAACTCGATGTCCTTACATTGAAGTTCTGACCCTGGATAAAGTTTAGCAGGTAGGTGGTTAGGTTAGCTTTCCCCTTGCTCCTCGGCAGAAAGACCGTGATGGCCGCCCCTTTAGGGATATTTTCTCCCTTCACTGCAACCAGTTCCGGCCCTTGCCAATTTTTAAGTTTAGGTGCGATTTCCACCAACCAATTCGCCGATTCTTGAGATACACAATCTATGAGGATCATGCCCACTCGAAAGTGTATCCCCGCAAAACGCAGCTGACTGAAAATATCAATAACAATAGAAATTCAGAACAATCTAGGTTTATTTTTTTCCATAGTCACAATACCTTTAAGCGAAAATTTAATTTAAATCTATTAAAATTAATTTTTTATTTTAATTATTATTATTATTTTAATCTATTATTAATTTAAATATCGTCAAATAATTAATCATATTAATTTTTTGACCTTTGTTTTTTTAGTTTTTTTTTATAATAATTATTCTGTACCTTTTACGTGATATTTTATTATTATATTGGGGATTTAGTTTAGAAAACAAAACAAGTAAATCTGATACAATCATTTTATAACAAATTGTTGCTTTACAGAGGATAAACATGTACAAATAAGATTTTCATAATAATAATCGTTATTATCCGTCACACTCACTGTCCGATTGGGGTATAATATTTGAAAGAAGTTTCGCAAAATCGTCAAATGGGCAAAATTCTTGACATCCTGGTAGTGTCAGTAAAGTAGGATCATCATTTTCATGGGTTTGATAATATATCTAAAACATAAAAACAAAATATTGCTTAAACAATGGTGAATTACTGGAACCATCAGCGGACAATCTCACATTGTATTTTTTTTAAATTAGTCCTAGGAGCGTGAAATTTTGTACAGTAGCCTGGTCAATCTAGACATTCGAAGGTGCATAAATTTACAAGCTGAGCCATTGTTTCTGAGATATAACACGCCACCTATAAGGTAGTCTACTTAGCGCGTTTTTTTAACGTGGTTTCCCCAGTAGGCCTATTCCACATGTCTATTGCGATTTTGTTTAATTGAAAACCTGAAAAGCTCAAAATTATTGCAGAATTAAAGATATTAGTAAGGATTAGATATTATAAACGCGATGGAAATAAAAAAATAGAAATTTACTAGTCTGATTCATAACCTTCAAATAATTCTTCTTGTTCTTCTTGATCTTCTTCTTCTTGATCTTCATCTTGTTCGTTTTCTTCATCCTAGATTAAGTAAATTGCGTCAATAGTGATGTATCGCATGTTTCTTCGTTGGTATCAAACGAATCCTCTAATATTGGTGATTCAACATTGGAACATGACGGGCCTTGACAATTTGTAAATGCCAGAGAACAAAATAGCCCAACTTTTTTACAACCAATGCACTGCATCCCTTTTTACAGTTGCAAAAAAAGCAGGTGGGAGTAAAGTCTGAATTGGTTCTAATGTATTGTAGACCAACTTCCAACCGCTTTTGGATCTAGCTGATAACCAAGCCACCCTGAACTTGGTAATATACCTGGAAAAGATGTCGGTGAGCAGCAACTGATGTTAATTTCCATCGCTTTTGTAATTTCCAATCCATAATTTTATTCTGCAATAGTTTTCAATTAAACAGAATCACAATAGACATGTGGAATAGGCCTACTGGGGAAACCATGTTAAAAAAACGCGCTAAGTACACTACCTCATAGGTGGCGTGGAAACGTGTGCATATTATGACGATTACAACTCTTTGACTCGTTATATCTCAGAAACAGTGGCTCTAAGGAAAAACGTATTGATACATTTTTATAGAGAATTTTATGATCTATAGTTTTTGTTAGAAGTATTTTATGATAAAACTTACCGTTTTGCTGAAAATGGCGAAGAAACAATGTTTTTTGCCCTTTTGACCTTTTGCAAATTTTTGACCTTTGACCTCGCATAATTTTTTTCCAGGCAGCGGAATGATTTTGAATTTTAAAATGTGGTTTTTTGTTTGTTGTTTTTAATTATATATTAAACGATTACACACGCATTTTCAGCTTGTTGTAAATTTATGTACCTTTACTCTTATTTTTTGGTTTATTTTGACCGGCGAATTTTGAACATTCATCTCCTAAGAAATAAGGGATGAGAATTTATACAAAAATTTGTGTACATTAATGATGAAAGTGAGTTCAGTAAAATTAGGGGAAAAGTTTGTACAAAAAATTGTTAGAACGGTTCTAGAAATTTTAAATTTTGTAGAGGTCCATTAAGCAGCGTAATTGAACAGTTCAAAGCGAATTTTAAACATTCATCCCTTCAACATACTTCCTATCAAGTACTTTTAATTTCAAAAATGAAAATCCAGTTAAAACCCAAACATCCACACTGTAAAAAGCAAAACAACATGACCAGATTGAACGTACGGGGTCTAGAGAACAACAATACCGCCAACGCCCTCCAAGAAGCCATCAAAGAATCACTTCCACCGATAACTTCAATCTCAATCTTGGAAGCTGAAAAAGGCTGGACACAATTAAGGGATGCGATTTATAAAACCAGCGAAGCAGTACTGGGAAAGTCGAACAAAAAGAAACAACCAGACTGGTTTAATGAAAACCTATACATATACATATACGAAATATATACGAATATACATTTAACGAAAACCTATATGCATATACAGGCTTCGTTGGAACAAAAGCATAGAGCACATCAAGCAGTCACTGCAAATCCACACAATCCAAGTCTGGTAGACAACAGACAACTTTAAAGCAGCCAACAACACGCTTCGAAGAGCGTTATATTTCTTGTTTTATCTGTTCATTACTTACTTTTAATCCATATACATTGTCGATATTGTGCACCTCGAACGCCAAGTACGATCCATATGGTGGAATATCATTCAAGGTCAGTATTTCTAAAGCACCAATAACCGTTCCTAGGTTTGTTTCATGTCCGGAATATAAGTATATTTTTCTGTCTGATGGTTCTAGAGTGCCATTTATTTTTCTCTGGCTGTCGTTTAATATCTTTTTAAGAAAGTAACCTGCAAACAAACGAAAAAGTACATTTAACTCAGATGTATTTAAGCAAAGAAAGTTATCCAAATTTTGTCCACTGAGTAAAATAAATTTCTATTTCAGTATTTCAGTATTAATAATTGTCAATGAAAATATTTAATATTTACCTGCTATAACTTTTTTTAAAGGTTCTGTACTGGTTTCGATATAGTAAAAATCGATGATGTATGATTTGAAAGGTTCAGGATATATGGCTTGTGTCCAGTTTTCTAAAGGAAGTCCAAGTTGTTCCTGAAAAATATTACGTATTACTTAGGATATACTACCGTGCTTTTATTCTAACTGTGAACATATGGATTAATATAGTGCAATGCTATTCGGCAATGTTCATTTTTAAAGTGAAACAATGAATTGATTTGAATAATTAAAATTTTATTTTAAATCTATGTCTGCAACAAACAATAATTATAGTTGGGGGTTGGAACCTTTGGTGTTACACAGCAAAATAAAACATTAAATCACCACAATATACCAAAAAACTTTTTCTTTTTACACTGGACGCGCGTTTCCCTAACCATTTTAGCATCATCAGCAGATGATTAAAACTCAACTAGTTTCAATGAGTTTTAATCATCTGCTGAGTTAGCGAAACGCGCGTCCATTGTAAAAAGTAAAAGTGTTTTGGTGTATTGTGGTGATTTAGTGTTTTAACAAACAATACGCATGTTACAAAGAAAGGTTACAAAAAAATAATATTTTGTTTCTTTTAAAATAATGTATTTTGTTTAACTAAAAATAGTTCTTGCTTAAAATATTGCAAAAAATCCAAATTTTGAATAAAAAAAATATCTTCAATTTTATTTCATGTTGGTTAAAGCAAGAAATGCTTTAACGCAAAGACAGAATGGGAGGAAGATGGGTATAATAATATGGTACAATAATCCAGAGATATTGCAATGGACCCTAACATAACCTAACCTTAGTCCAATAACCCTTGTATATAGGCTATAACTTAGATCAGAGGCGTCTCACCGGCCTTAAGGCAATAAATTCAATAGTTGTCTCACCCTTTCACATTTAAATGTCGGTTCCGTATAAATTTTCCGAATAAAAATATTCTGGCACAATCATCATCTGTGAATTGAAGGGGTGTCTGCAATAACCAGGCAACTCCACTTTTTTACGAAAATGAGATATTTACTGAATTGCCCTTTAAAAAATAGCCTGATCGTTCTTTGCAACAATCAGGTCTCTTCATTCAACAATACATAAATAGCATAATAATACATAAATTATTTGGAGTTGCATTGCTTTCGCTTGTAGCAAGAACAGGACAGCTTTTTGAGCTCCCTACTTTGGATAGCAGAATTTATTAAAATGGAGCTGCCTGGTAATTGCAGTCACCCCTTCAATTATTCTCATCATCTTCTCTGAACTATTTTACCTGAATTCGCATTCCAAAGTACAAATACAGAGCGGAAATATAATCCACTTCTTCACCTGTGCCTTCAGAAAGAGTTTTTATAAGACCATCGTAAGCTTTTAATCTTTCAGCAGTACTAGATGTGTTGTAAATCAATGGTAAGACTGTAGAACAAGCCCAAGATGAAAGCTCCTAAAATACAAAAACTAAATTATCATATAAAATTATTATAATAATTACCTTTAATTTATTGGAAATGTGTTTATAAGAAACAATTGGGTCCAAATTAAAAATATATTTTTGTTTATTTATCATTGATATCCTTTTTAATAATTTTCTAGGCGAGATATTGCACAAGGGAATATCTACTTATAATTAAAACTTAGTAATTGTCTTATTACCTTATCTTGTTCTGCTGGTAGGTAATTATACGGAATGGGCTGCCAAGATAGATCCGATTTCCATACTAGAGATCCGCTGGGCGGAAACAAACCTGCTAAAACCAGAGATATGGACATTTTGGTCCTGTTGCTGTTTGTTGTGTATGCATCTGTGACGCCAATATCCCAGTCTGTTCCCAAAAAGTCTGCATACCTTTCCCGTAACTCCACGCCCACATTATACATTCGTTCCTTTCCATCCTAGAAAGTATATTAATATCAATGTTTTCTCCATTTCTGATTCTTGAAGCCGATAAATAATAGTATATATAATTACATACCGAGGAGGTAAGTGTTTCATTACTGTCGAGAGATTGATATTGATAGTAGCGTCGAGACTAATCTCGAGACTATAATGAAAACTTTCCTCCGATGTTTGTATATTACATTTACAACCACATCATTAATTAAAAAAATAGGGACAGTATTTTATTTTGTATAAATATCCGAAATTTCGTTTTCTGTTTGGCATTTCCATATCTGTATAGTTACCGGTACCAGTAGTTATGGCGCAAGCCTTCAACAGCAAAACAAACAACTAAGTGACAGTTTTGAATTTCTCGTTCGCTTTTTCAATTTATATAACATAGAAAGCCAGAATGTTGTGGGAAAGTTCTGATAATGAAGACTACTTTAACATTGGTACTCCACCAGAACTTACAGAAGCTGCAAAAAAGAACAGAAGCCAGTTTACTTCCAGAAAAAAGTAGGGGGCGATATGAGCATTGAAAGTATACGAAAAATTGTGTGCCAAAAGAAATGCTAAGAATATTGCTTCGGAGACAGTCTTGATGGCATATTTTAGCGGCATGGCAAGGCAGAAAACGCCATCTACTCTTTAGGCTACGTACAGCATATGATACGGACAATGATAGAATTAAGGGAAAAGACTTCTTCTTCTTCTTCTTCTTTTAGAAGGCGTATCGCCTGTTTAGTTCCGGTTTCCTCCTCGTCTAAGCAACTCTCTTGCGAGGTTGACTGCCAACTGTCTTGCCAACGTTTAGGTGGTCGTCCACTAGGTCTTCTGCCATGGGGTACGTTGTTGCGAATTATTGTGGCCATTCTGTCGGGGCCCATTCTATTGATATGCTGGTTCCATTCTCTTCTTCTTTGCCTTATCCATCTGACAACGTCGTTTGTTTGGCACTTTTCTCTTATGTCTACATTTCCCTGTCTGTCCCTCAATGTGTATCCAGTTATCATTCTTTAGGTCTTCATTTCAGTAGTTCTTAGGATTCTCTTTGTTACTGATGTTTCAGCTCTGGTTTCCGTACCATATGTCATCACTGGTCGTATGCAGGTTTGTATATTCTTGACTTACATTCTGTACACAAATGTTTGTTTTTCCATATGGGATATTTAAGATGTCCTGATATTGCGGCAACTTTATTGGCTTGTTTCCTTACTTCTTCTTCCAGGAATCCTGAGCTTGTAATTTTGCATCCAAGGTATTCGAATGACATTATCTGATCAACAGGTTTGTTTTTTTATTACCAATTTGCACCGTAGAGGCTCATTTGTAATGGTCATGTATTTGGTTTTATTTGTGGAAATTTGCATGTTAAGTTTTTCTGCCTGTCTGTTAAAAGCTTGTAGCATTCTTTGGAGGTCGTTCTCTGACTCTGCAATAAGTACTGCGTCATCGGCATAGCATAATATGTTTACTTTATGCATTCCCATTCGATATCCTAATCCAGTATTCTTGACGGTTTTTATTACCTGATCCATGATTGTTTCTATTGTCATAGAAGGTGTATTTGTGTTGTTCTTTATGGGGAAAATATGTGTTGTTTATTCTCAATTCGTTCTGTCCACAGAATTCGGTCAAAATTTTGCCATTTCTATTAGTTATATTCTCGTTATATTTTTGTTTTATTCCATCCACTACCTCGTTTCCAATTCTTGCGTTTAAATCCCCTAACAGAATTATCTTTTCATGTCTTGGTATTTTGTCTATCGCTGACTGTAGGTTTTCGTAGAAGTCCATTGACGTTTCTTCAGGTTTATTAATGTCGGGTGCGTACACTGATATAATGTGAATGGGTTGGTCAAATATAATCTTTACTCTCAGGATTCTGTCGCACACGTATTCTATGCTTTCTATATTCTGTTCATATTTGTCATTTATAGCTACTCCAACGCCTGATGTTGCTCTTTGGTCTTTTGGTACGCCTGAGTATGTTAAAATGTAGTTATTTAGTTTTGTTGTTCCTTTACCTTTCTTTTTTGTTTCGGAAAGTGCACATATGTCTATTTTATGTTCGTTGAGTTCGGGAATTAGTTCATGGCGTTTCGAATAAAGTGTTTTTATATTCCCTAGGCCTTACTTTTTCACCCCAAGGAACCACTTGAAAATATAGATATCAGAAAAAATAATTCACGACAATCAATGTACCAAACACTTTACTTTTAAAACATCATCAGCAACTAATTAGAATAATTTTAATCATCTGCTGATGATTCAAGAAACACACGTCAGTGTAAAAAGTAAAGAGAGTATTTTGGCGTATTATGGTAAACTAGTGTTTTTTATTTTCTGTTGTCAGACCTAAGGGTCCAACCTCAAATATATACTTGGAAATATACACAGAATAAAAATAGTCTTTATAGACTTTGAGAAGGCTGTCGACTCGAGATATCTTCGACTCGAATAATAGAAGCTCTAGCGAAACAAGGTATTGACAGGCCTTATATAGAAACTCAATTGCCAATATATACAAAGAAACCAACGCAAGAGTAATGATGCAGACAACAACCCCAGAGTTTCCAACTGGCAAAGGAGTAGGAGAGGGAGTCGATATCGTCAAAGCTGTTTACAGCAACATTTGTAGAAATCTTCGGTCAACTGGACTGGACCAACAAAGGATTATAAAGAGATGGAGAATATCTCTCTATCTCTCTATACCCATCTAATATTCGCTGATGACATAGTCCAAATTGCCAATAGTCCTGAAGAACTACAAGCACAAACTAATGAACTAAATACAGCCAGCAATAAGGTGGGTTTTCGAAATGGTTAGCAGTAAAAGTAATGTACATCGAACTGAGTGGAAAGAAAATATATTCTAATAAATAACACAACAATGTAATATATAAGAAGAATATATATATATATATATATATATATATATATATATATATATATATATATATATATATATATATATATATATATATATATATATATATACTTCTTTTATTCGTGGTGTTGACAAAGAAGTGACACCCAGAGTTTTAGTGTCATTTACGGTTACATTTTAGACTTGTACAGTGGCAAATATGGTTCATTGCGACAAGTGGCTACTCAAGGTTCTCAATAGTTATATTTTCATACTGTAGTTTGGGTGGGGTTTGATTGTTGAGTTTCTGAAAAGATTTTTATCGCTTTTTGTAGTTCACCATCGCTTAATGTCATTTGAATGTTAAATATTATTTTATACTAAAATTTGTATTACAATTCTCTCTTTTTTGAGATCTTGCTTTTCTTTTCAATTCTAAAGTAATTTCTAGTCTGGTTCTATGTAAGGGAAAACTTTTCTTTTACTTAAATTAATTTATCAAGTTGTCTAATGCCTGTTTTCTCAGTGTAGCATTGATGTTATATTGCGCATGGTCGATCTCACTGATGAAACGAACCAATGTGATAAAATATTTCTATGTAGTTGTTTCTCTTTCACTCTTTTTATTATATGCATAAGTTTATCCTTTTTTACTTATCAAGACTAACATATTTTACCTTTTTAAAACTATATGGTGTTCGTTAGTGAACGATCGGCAGTGCTAACAGAAACGCACTTTACTGTAAAAATCTTGAAAAATTAATTCGTTTCTTTCGTCTTTTAAGTATTTACAATAAAATAATTAGATCGTTCATGAAGCAGAATTATTGCTATTGTATTTTAAGATTTTGACATGCAATTTTCGTGTTTTGACTTTGTACTCACATACACGTTGTATTGTTTTTTTATAAAGTTTTTATTAGTTAGTTGCATTATTATTTTAAAGTTGATTTTACTACTGCATTTGAGAAATGAGGATTCTTTTGATTGTTGAGCAATGTTGTAAACTTTACCATAATCCCACTTTGGTGAGTTGCATTTTAATAGTTTTTTACAAGAATAAATTGTATTTAATTACTATAATTGTAAGAGTCTGAAGAAGAGGAGTAACTGGTCTCGAGAAAGCTTGACTAAACAATAAAGGGTTTTTCCTTGAACTAACGGCCTTCTTATTAGACTGCATCCCCAAGACACCTGTTTGAATATTTTTCTCAACTAGTCAGTCGCGTAGACTACTCTATCTCTTTATATATATATATATATATATATATATATATATATATATATATATATATATATATATATATATATATATATATATATATATATATATATATATATATCTTCTGCTATATATATATATATATATATATATATATATATATATATATATATATATATATATATATAAGATATATATATATATATATATATATATATATATATATATATATATATATATATATATATATATATATATATATATATATATACATATTTGGAACAACTTAATACACAGCTCCGGATCTCTACTATCAGAAATCAACAGAAGAATTAAGTTAGCATGGAGTACTTACGGAAGAAACTCAATCATATTCAAATCTAGAATGCCACTCTATCTAAAAAAGGAAACGTTCGACCAATGTATACTACCAGTTATGACCTATGCATGCGAAACCTGGACACTTAAAATGGACATCATAAGGAAACTGCAGGTCACACAACGCTCAATGGAACGAAATACACTGGGAACAATGAAGAGAGACCGTAAAAGAATATGGTGGATATGTCAAAAAACCCAGGTAATAGATGTCATCCACAAAGTCAAATCCCTCAAATGGCAATGGGCAGGACACCTGGTAAGAAGAACGGACACAAGAGATGGACCACAAAAGTACAACATAGTACCCACGTGGAATTAAGAGGCCTAGAAGAAGACCAAACCAAGGGTCACATAGCCAAAATAGACAACAATGGGCCCAACCTACAAAGAGAGTATCTAAATATGCCAGGGGGTAATCATCATAATTGGAAATGGTTGAATAAGCTGAAAACGATGATGATGATGATGATACACAGAATTGTTTTTAAATATACAGGGTGAGTTTCCCTACGCTGTTCTCTATGGGTATCTCGGAAAGTACTAGAGATAGAGTGTCGGTTAAATGGGGAAAAGAATTGCAGTTTTATTGCCGTCATGCGCCGTTCAGATTTCAGAAAAAGTTCATGGCTTACTAAATATTTCGAAAAAAAAAATGAAATTTTGGCTATTTCAAAAATTGTCCCCCTAATTCCATTATAATCTATTTTAGACAAAAAGTTTTTTGAATAGAAGTTGTAGATAATCACATCATAATGAAACTGTGCCCTACGTTTTCTTCTAATGCCTGTCATTTTGACATATGACACAAACATATGTTTTTTTAAATGGAAACCATATAGTTGGCCATGACTTCATAAAAAGCGCCATTTTTTAAGTTTTTCAGTGATATAAGCTATAATATGCTTCTTTCGAATTACTGAGTTTTAGCCAATTCTTATCAATTTTAATCAATTTCACTTAGTTAGCCATGGGAACAAGTTCAATCGTCGTTGCTCTCAGTAATGTGAAACTGTCACATCCAAACTTTGTAAATTAAAATAAACAAAAATTGTAAATATGAATTTTTCAAATGAAAAAAAAAGCGTGTAGGATTATTGGTTGAACTTTTCTTGGCCATACATTTTCGAAGATACATTGACCGGTGAACGTTACTTACGTTTTTAGAAAAGTTAAATTTAGATACTCGCGCATCAATAAGAGTGGCTTCCATTGCTTTCATTATGACACTCACCCTCATAATGAAAGAAATGTTAAAAAGTATTTATATCATAATTATGCAAACTCAGGGATAGGAAGAGGTGGACTAATTGCATAGGCCTCCTCGATCACCTGACCAATCCATTTTAGATTTTTTTTATGTTGTATGGTTAACAACAAGGTTTACAAAAAACCTTATGGATTAAGAGAGGTACTCGAAGAGGCGGTATGGAAGAAGTTTATTAAAGTCGACCGGCCATTCTGTGGGAAAAGCTTTGTTTTTAAAAAAAGATGTATTTTATGCACTCAAAACGATGGCGGTTTTTGAACATTTGCTAAATAACTTAACTTAAAAGTGTACAGTACGTCTGCTGGATCTGTGTCTATGAAAGGAATGCGGCCAAAAACATTTAAATAAACAACAATATATTTTATACGTCGACTTAACGAGTACGTCACCGCAAATCGCTCTGCCCACTCATTTTATTGGCTACTTGCAAATTTGTCAATTTTTATTTTTTTTTTTTTGTTTTTTTTTGAAGAAGAAAAACATCGAAAATATCGTTTCCCCTCTCACGGATGCCCCGTAGCTATAGAACGGACAGACGTACTGTATGTAGTGATATTAGTTTTTTTAAGTTTTTTATTTTGTGTCAGGTAAATTGTAAAGAAACCGTTTAATAAAATATTCTGTCTTTTATAAGTTATAAATCATAACAGAATAAAAATACCATACCAATAAGTGAAATTAGCCAAGAAAGATAAGAATTGGCTATAACTCAGTAATTTTTCGAAAATAAACATATTATAAGCTTATATCGCTGAGAAGCTTAAAAATGGCGCTTTTATGAAGCCATGGCCAACTATGGTTTCCATTTAAACATATGTTTGTTGTCATATGTCCAGAAATGAAGGCAGGCTTTAGAAAAAACGAGACACAATCTCATTAGGATATGATTATCTACAACTTTGATCTAAAATAGATTATAACGGAATTAGAGACGATTTTTAAAATAGCCAAAAATTAGTTTTTTCGAAATATCCTAGTAAGCCATGAACTTTTTCAAAAATCTGAAAGGCACATGTTTATGACCCCCACAAAACACAATTCTTTCCCCATTCAACCGACTCTCTATCTCCAGTAGTTTCCGAGATGCCACAAAGAACATCGTAGGAAACTCACCTGTATACTATTTATTGCTGTGGAGTTTTTCTGGAGTTGGCATTATCGATATTTTGAAGAAAAAAGTTATGAAGTACTTACATTAGTTAGTTGTCCATAACCATATGGTTTATAATAACTTTCATTGTAGTATGGGTTACTTTTCCATAAGTCATATTTACCGGGAGTTCTTTCGCCATGTCTGAAAAGCTATTAAAATTTGTCATTTTTTTCTGTAATACTATTTATTTAACATAATCTATTACCATCTATATATTATAATCTACTGCATTACCATCTAAGTCTGTTAATAGATTGTTTTTTATACAGTGAAAACTTTATAATTAAAATTTTGAGTTTGAAAATCAAAGTAGGGGCTCAAAGTAAACTCGACTTTTTTATAAACTCATTTCTTTTTAATTTTTTTGTCTACTGTTGCAATATACAGGGCGAGTCTTAATAAGTCAAATATTTTCAGGTGTAGATTGATAAAGAAATATATTTTTCTTTTTACCGTTTTTCAAATAAGTCCAAAAGAAATAACCGAGTAATTCGAAGTCCGAGTTTGAACATTTAAAAAAAATTGTTTGTTTTAAAAAATTTTGAAACCACCACATTTTTCTGTATTTGCATCCCTTTTTGTGTCGTAACCGTAGAGTAAACTCAAAAAAAACAATCTAAAATGTCAATATTCCATGGGTATATTGATATAAATGCAGTCCTAAATTATAAGAAAATGCATTTTTCAGACGCACAATTTAATTGCCTATCAAATGGTATTATACCAAAAATGGTATAGCCGTTTGACAAACTGGTAGCCCGTCTGATTCTCTAAAATGTATAAATTGTTCCATTAAATTAAGTTAATGCTGTTTAAAGCTAAATTATTTAAATACATTTTTAGACACTGTATGAGGTAAATTATTTTTTATTATCGCAACACAATTTCTAAATCAATAAATAAACTTCTGTAAATATTTAGTATTAAAAACTTTGATACCCTTGGAGAAATGGAGCTCTAAAATTTTTACTGCAATTTCCTACCAAAATTGAAAAGATTTCAGAAACAGTAGGTTTAAGTGTGATAAACCTAATCAAATTAACCTTTATTTTAATCGTAGAAACTAAAAATGTAATAATATACAGGGTGTTAAATTTAAAAAAATACAACTTTGATATTTTTTATTTATTTGGGACAATCTGTATCTTGAAAAAATATTTTTAAATTATAGCTCTAATACTCTTTCAACGAACCCAAAACTTACAATTTGCAAAAATCTAATCGTTTAGCTAAATCTAATCGTTTTAAAAAAAATTAAAATAGAAAATTGAGAATAACAACTTCTATTGTAATTTCTAGTGTCTTTTTGAAAAATTACAAAGAAAAATATCGAAATTTTTTCGAAAATTTAGGAAGGTTTTGAAATAATAATAAAGTGTCGGAATCTGGACATAAATAATTCGGTAAACATATTGCATTGAAAGTAGTAATAATTTAAGGCATCTGGGTATATTTAATAGTTTAATTAAAAATATTTAATACTCATAGTAATCTACGCTTTGTATCGTCAAGTTGTTGCTAGGAGCTTGTTTAACGATTAATTGCGCAAAAATACCGTATGGTCGAAAAAAACGGCGTCGGAACGGCTGATGAATTACAATCGATCTTAATTTTGGCGAGGTCAATCTCTAGCTCTTTTACCAAACGACATAGGACTTGGATTAAGGAAAATTAATATAATTATAGAAGACTAAAAAAAGGATAGGACGTTTCCAGCCACACAAATTTATTTCAAACAATATTTTCTCGAATTTTAAACAACTATTTTTTTACGCAGAGTACGGGGCAAGTAAATGCCATCTAGGGCTTGATCACGCCAAAATTATCATCGATTTTTATATCCAGCACCCTGTGACGCCGTTTATTTTTTCGATCGTATGGTATTAGAACGCGCTATAGGTTTGCGATGTATTATAGTAAAACATTCAATGGACATATCGATTTTATTAATACTAACTAGCGTAAAATATTTTTTTAAAAGATTTTTAGCTTACCACATGGACAAGTACCACGGTACTGCTATTATAACTATTTGTTTTATTGGCGTTACTGCAGGAAATACTCGACAATAAAACTATTATCGCTGAAACTATTAATATATGGATCTGGTTAAGGTTCATCATCTTGACTGGCAAATCCCGGCTGTCTGTACTGCTATTATATGATTCACGGTCAAGTACTTCCACTATACGAGTCCTGATAAATATTAATGTTTTATATTTTAATTGATAGATAATTTCAATTACTTTTTTTCTGTATTATTGGATAATTGCAATTTTGTTAAATATAGAATCAGCAGACGACCGTAGAAGATAGTGGATTATTTTTAGAAACTTTTATTAATCTTAGAGTTTTTTTTAAAGTACTTAAGTTAACCCCACGAAGTAGAATAATAAGATATATCATATACATATATCATAAAAAGAATTTTTTAAAGTAGAATAATAAATCATGTGATTAAGCCGGTCCTACACTATGCTTCCAAGTTCCAAAGTTGGTTCCAACGTTGGAACCAACGTTGGACGCATCATTTGGCATAGTCTTCGACAATATTGTAATTCACAAGTGTGTATTCTACTGTAATCACCGGTCACCAACTGGAGGCCCAACTTTATTTAGCATCGTTGATAATTACCCGATAAAAGTTCAAATTGTGGATTTTTTTTCACTCACCAGATATATTTCGAAGCTTTAAAATGTCTTTTTCCGAGTTTTTAAAAATGTTATAGTAAGTATATAAAAATAGTTTTAAATATGTTTATCTCTCACTTTTTATCAATCAAATTTAATAAAGGAATATTTTAAGTTCACAGTAATGTATAATATGAGAAAAAAAAACAATAAAAAATAGATATTTTTCATAGTATAGGTATATTATGTATTTTATCGATATTTTACGGTATTACCACAGTCACAGTTGACAATCATCGATTTATCGGTAGGTGTGCAGACATGGTAATTATAATCGATAATAGAAGGGTGAAAAAAGTTATAAATCGGTAAAAAGAGGTATTTAAACTATAAAGTGATTATAAGTGTGTGCAATTATACAATTTAAAAGGTATAATGCCTTATAGTGTTCCGTGCCGCGCTATAAATTACGGCCTAACCCCAAAACCCACATTTTTCGCTTTCCTAATGATAGGAATATTCAGAAATAGGGGCTCCAAGCTACTCATCGTGATGAGTTTGTGGTGACAAAATACAGCAGGATGTGTGGTCTGCATTTTGATAAGGAAAGTATACTTTGCTTTATCACATATACAGATGAAAAAGCCGATTTTTTGTTATTAAATACATACATTTTAGATCTGAAATTAGAAATCTATTTATATGGCCAAAAATACTACAGTCCAGGTAAATGAACTAACTACCATTTAGAAAGAATTATTATAAATGAAAATTGATGTTTGATTGATGTTTATTCCTTGATTCACTTGTTTTACAAACTAATAGTAATTAGGGTTCGGAAGTAGTTAATTAAGACATCGCCTGATTAAGTACGTGTAGTTCTAATACTAATATTAAACTACCTTTTTCCCGTTCATTAACTACATAAAAACTACTTTAATAAACTACGCATTGATATTACGAAAAAAATATCCTATAGGTTAATTCTGATAGAAATAATGTAATGCATATGGCTTTTTATTTAAGTAAAGAATTATTTATACATTCATTCAATTATTAAAATTATTATAAAATATGAAAACTCAAAATATTTTAATATCTATAAGATAATAACCTAGTAATCTTTGTCAAGAGTTTGTAGAAAGTAGAATATGATCGAAAAAAAAGGGCGTCAGCGATGGCTATGAAATGAAGATCGCTGTCATTTTATATGCAAAATTTTATGGGGAATGTCATCGATCATCATTTCCAAGTCAACTAGACGCCTTTTTTTTCGATCATACGGTATTTTTCAACCTGATTTATAATATGGCCATCGTTTAATAATTTTCCGCTTTATAAGAGGTCTAAATAATAAAATGTGAATATTATATTTAAAGCTATATTTCTTCTGTTTTCCCAAATATATTTATATGTATTTTCTAAAGCTCTTACTTATCTTTTACCTCATCTGAAACCTTTCATATTTGAAAGTTACATAAACTACATCCTAAACTACATTAACTATATGTAATGTAGTTTATGTTGTTTTTAAGAGTAACATGTAGTTTTCCGAACCCTAATAGTAATACTGATCAAAATATTAGTCATGCTTGTTATTTACTAAATTCTTTAAAATGCGATGAAAATAATAAAAAATTTCTAACTTTTATCTGTGTTCAATATTAAAGTTATTAATTTGAGTTGAGTAACAGGTTGAGCTTGAAGTAATAAAATATTGTTTTAATGAGTAAAATATGAGGTATGTTTTAATAGAGAAGTTGCAAACTGATCAGCATTATTACAGCATAAATAAATACAATGACGATGGGTAATGTGAGATGGGATATCAATCTGATGTTTTTTAAAATTTATGTTTAATTATTATTTATTAAAAATTAGGTGCAATAAAGTTTATATCTATTATATACGTATAAAGTGTATCAAATGCAATCAAAGTTTAGGCCTCCAGTTGATGACGTCACGAATAAGATTTCCGGCCTTGTTATTACGGTGGTTACGATTCTACACGATGTGGCAAATGTTCATGTGTCCAACGTTGGAAGATGTTTGACACTTCTTGTGGGACCGGCTTTACAGAAAAATACTATACAAGGTGATATACCTAAGAGTAGGTTAGCAGTTAATGACAAAGTTAAAGTCAATTTTTTTTTGTCGCGAAAAAAAAACTCATACGTGTTTCCTTGGTACCTTGGTAGAATATACCACCCCTAAAAATATTTTCTCTTATTTAAGACTCGCCCTGTATATCAGATTTCACTTTAAAATTATTTAATGGTAATATAGCAATTATTAATAATAAAAAATATACTCTTTAAAATTAACAACAATTGCGCCATATTAAACTAAAAAAAAATATTAACTCTTTTTTTTATCTTAGAGTATGTAGAGTACTTATTAAAGCTACATAAAAACAGATAAATATATATTTACTACGTCTGTATGTTTTTGGGACATTTGAAGTAATTTTTAAGTAATATTATTTATCTAGATATTTAAATACGCAGATTAATAACTAAAACATAATTAGGTAGGTATATCAGTAAATATAAAAGGAAATTGAATTAAAAAAAACCGAAAAGGTATTACTATATACTAGGTAATTATAGCTAATTAAAACTAATTACTATCACCAGGTGGTGCTTCATTTCAGTGCATCATTTACTTTCATTCCTTAGCAGTTCAGATGAAGTTTTAAAGGACGATGTTTTGTAACTGACATTACTTAAAATCACATTTTAAATTAACCATTACTACCTGATAAGAATTACTTAATAAGGTAAGACACCAAAAAGTTTAAAATATTTGCTCCCCAGATCGTAATCCGAATGAACATATTTGTTACATACTTATTAAGTAGAAGATTAAGATCCATAATTTCCGCAGCTTAAAATACAGAAGAAGTAGCAACTCCTCTAGAACCTGCTTGAAGATAATAATAACAATAATAATAGCTCCTGTATATAGCGTTTAACCACGTTTAACGCCTTGGGAGTAGCAAGGTACTACAGCTTGCCATGCTAGAGAGCCGTTCGGTATACAAGGAAGGTAATGTGGCTTCAACGGCCTATTATTACCTCAGGATTGTTAATCCCAAGTACTCATTTCAGGCTGAGTCCTGTTTTAAGATAAACATGTACCTGTTTTAAGATAAAGATTGATATTCTCATGAGGGGCATGAGCAAGCAAGGAAACGAGTAACTACTGTCACGTTGAGGATACGTATTTGCAAAACAATTATGAAATGGCTTGTACCCTACAAATTTTTTTATCTTTTGAATATTGTTGGTAGTTTGGTAGAATAAAAAAAGTACATTCGAAGTGAAATTTAGTAAAATTAAGATAAATACCCCTTTTTGAAAACCTTGTATTTTTCGTAATAATTGAGATATCAGATTGAATGAAATAAGATGTTGGAATAAAATCAACTACTATTAAAATTGATGACCCACGTCCAATTCCACACTGCACAAAGTGTCATTGGAGGATTTAAAGGACATGTTTGAAAAAGTGATATACAGGGTTGTTCACCACATATGACACGGAGTATTGTAGCTAAACGATTAGATTTTTACAAATTGTAAGTTTTGGGTTGGTTGAAGGACTATTAGACCTACAATTTAAAAATATTTTTACAAGATACAGAGTGTCCCAAATAAGTAAAAAATATTATAGTTGTTTTTTTTAAATGGAACTCCCTGTATATTAT
>NW_022146204.1:49142-66964 GCF_002938485.1 Sitophilus oryzae | reverse complement strand
TTTTGAGATATTTAAATATGCAGGCTACAATAGAATAGATTAATAACACCCTGTACATTACTTTTCAGAATTAATTCTTGTGCTTAGTTCACAGGTAGAGAAATAAACTTTACTGAAAAATGTTATTGCTTCCTTAAATTTATACAGGGGTACCAAAAATTGCTGATCTATTTGAAGGATTTATTTTATATAAAAACTTCGCTATTTCAAATGCAACACCCTGTATTTTTTTAAATGAATCGAAGCAGATTCAAATGCTCTTTCAATCTATATTAAAGTTTCCTATACTTATCTAGCTCAGATTTTGAATAAAAAGCGATTTTTCAATAAAATGGCAATCAAGATGGCTTGGGTCGCCATGGTAATTTTCTAGTAACAGTTAGTAACTATTTTCAAAAGCAACATTAATTTATGGACATTATTATTTAGATTTATATCAGTTTACTTAAATTTACCCAGAATAGTTTAATATTCAGTATTCATTATTTTATCCAGAAAAATAAAGCAATATCTGCTGGCGGAACGAATGGATATGTTACTAGTGATTTTATTTTGTGAGGAAAATCGCTTCTTAGCCTCAAGGGCTTATGCTCAAAGATATCCAAATAGGAATCTTCCGGATATTATACGTTCCTTTGAAAAACTACTTGTTCAATTTGGCAGAGCTGAAAATAGCTACTAACTGTCACTAGAAACTTGCCATGACAACACCTTGATTGCCATTTTATTGAAAAATAACTTTTTATTCAAAATCTAAGCTAGATAGGTATAGGAAACCCTAATATGGTTTGAAAGAGCATTTGAATCTGCTTCGATTTATTTAAAAAAATACAGGGTGTTGTATTTGAAATAACGAATTTTTTTGTAAAATAAATCCTTAAAATAGATCAGCAATTTTTGGTACCACTGTATAAATTTAAGAAAGCAATAACATTTTTCAGTAGAGTTTATTTCTCTACCTTTAAACTCAGCACAAGAATTAATTCTGAAAAGTAACGTACAGGGTGTTAATAATCTATTCTATTGTAGCATGTATATTTAAATATCTCAAAAACCAAAGATTTTAAACATATTTAACCCTTATAATACATGCCTTTTTTTGGGACCAAGAATCTAAATATGAAACAAAATATCGGGTGTTGCATAAGAAAAAATATAACTTTGGTATGGATCTTAGTTCTGAAACATCCTGTATTTGTAAGTCTTTTATCTATGGCTTATAATGAAAAACTCACCTGAGCTGTTGAACAAGTTGTCGATGTATTCTGCGTTGTTCATTAGCATGCTCCATAATGGAGAACTTCCTCACCTGATGATGCTGTGCAGCCATTCCCAAAGTAGACCCTCCTTTATGAAGGGACACACGTAAACCCTTGAGCCCTCGGAAAATAGAACACTGTAACGCTATCAAATGTAATCCCTCTTTTTCTTCACTTTCGGCTGATCAGTCTCCTCCAACTGCAACTTCCTCTTCAGGTTACTCTTTGGTAGGTCCTTTAAGTATGGCAACGAGATCTGAGATAGGTCTCGAGCTCGAGGAAGCACCTGAAGATTCCTGTTCCAGCTTTGCTCGTTGAAGACCAGATTCATTTATCCTGTCCAGGAATGTAGTTTCGCTGTCGCTTTCATAGCTGGGTGCGTTGGGGGGCGTTATCCACCCTTTCTCGGCAATTCCCGAGCCTAGGCCGGAATCTGAGCTGTCAGATCTGTCGGGGTTCTTCCACCAGCTCTTCAGTGGCTGGTAAGCTTTCGGTGGCCGAGTCCCGCCCTCGTGGATAGCTAGGGCCATTATTTCCTGGTCGGAGGGTTGTGCGTCGGTCGATTTGAAACTGTCGCTCATGGTGGCTGGAGATTCTGACAACTGAATTGACTTATCGTAGCCTTTCAAAAGAGTCCAAGCTAGACTCGTTGATCCCATGGTCGCTTATTGCTATCCGGTATTCCTTGGTGTGGGTCATTCTTTGTCTGAAACGTGATAAAAGAATCTTTTTAGAATACTGATTTTCAATTAAATTACTATGAGTTTTAGGACGTGACTTTTGGAACTGATTTGTGACAGAGCTATACAAGGTTGTCAAAATTGTCTGTATTTTCAAAAAAACACTGAAAAAAAATATAGGCCAGTAAGCGAGGGTTTTAGGATTCGAATTCTGAACACTTGCATCGATTGACGTGAAATTTTAACAGTGAATAGATATACCTATGTAAGCAACAAAAGTTACATAGTATCGATGTTTGCTTTTATCCTGGAGTGAGTGCCTTCTCGGGAGTGGAAAATAAATCACCCATTTTAATTGCAAAAATCAATAAAAGGATGAATTCTAAGCTAAAAATGTTCTGTGACATTTTTTCAGAAAATTAATATTTTCCTAGTTATTTAGGATTGAAAATGTTGATTTTTCATCTAAAATCTGCATATTTTTCCGTCATTTTTTTTATAAATATAAATTAACTCAAAAACCTTGTGTTTTATCGTAAAACTCAAATAAAGCAGAAATGAAGCTTTTGGAATAATTAAATGATTCATTTTTTGCTGATTACCGTAGGTGTAATAATAGCCGAGTTATCACTCTGTAAAGGTGTTTTTTTCATTTTTCGAAAACTAAAATGCAACGTTTTAGTTTAACATTTTTTTATTATAATTATTTACATCTTAATTTTAGCGACTTTTTAATGTAAACATAATTGTTTCATGATCTCTCTATATCAACATACCTCTAAGTATTATTTATTCTTTCAGACTGTGTTTCGGAGGACAAATTTAATAGAGGACCGGAGTAGAGTCTCATAATACCCATAATATGGAGGGCATAATACATAATATGGAGAACCATAGTCTCTAAGTTGGTAAGTTGACTGTTTTGATTAGATATCTTTTTCTTGCATGCTTTTTTATTTTGTATCTATAATGGCATTTTTTCTGTTTTGGGTTAGGCGCAATAATTCCAGTAAGGTTCTTCTGCAGGCAAGAAGAGATGCAAAAGTCTTACATACATAAGTTTCTAACAACTACCTACGAGTTTCTTGGAAAAAACTTGCTATTAAGCAAATTTATATTAGTATTTACAATTATTTGCATAAATTATTTAAACTAACTGTTTTAGGCGTTGCAGCAATAACTCGAATATCATTTACTAGTTTTTTTATGTAAAATGAAATAAAGTTTAATAAACAATTGGCTAATAACTTGGAAATTCCATTCAAATAATTTTAGAATGCTTTTCTTGAGGTTAGTATTCGGCGCATTCGCCAAATTGTCTAATAAATACGGGGTGTCACAATATTTCTTAGAGATTACTACAGGGTCGCTGTTATGTATGGAAACGGTCGATTATTAGGTAAAATATACAAGGTACAACAAAAAGTTAAATACAAAAATTAGTGTTTTTAAATGTCTATTGGCGAGCAACAAATTTATGTATACACGGTCGGTCATAAAGTCGTGGAGTATCAAAGTTTAATTTTTTTAAATAGAACCTCCTGTATATTATTGCATCAATTGCTTCCTTCAATTTTAAGCAATAATCATAATACACAATGTACCACAAACCAACCGTTTCGAGTTATTTGAATTTGGGGTTCAATTTTGGCTTTCTAATTTGATTTAATTAATTTCGATATGTTCAGTTTCATTTAATGATGCCATAGTGCTTGTTCTCGTAATACTGTTGTAATGGGGTTTTCAATGCCTATTAGCTACTAGTAAATTTAAGTATGAGGGTCGGTCATAAAGTTGTGGCACATTATTTTTTTTAAATGAAATGAAATGAAGAATTGTTAAACGAAAATTTTGTAATTTCCAGACTTGATATTATCTCATATTTTATACATTTATAAATGCTAACTTAAGAATTAATGTCAACATTAATTAAGTATCACAGTTTCGGCAGAAGTGGCACGTTAAATGAAACTGAACCTATCAAAAATTAATTAAATCAAATTGTTTAAGTGATATTTTCGAAAAGTCAATAACTCGGAAACGGTTGGTTGAGGTACATTGTGTGTATTTTGATTTGTGCTAGAATTGAAGGAAGAATTGAAATATGCAGTAATATACAGGAGGTTATATTTAAAAATAAAACTTTTATGCGTATCACGACTTACTAATACCTCCTATATTTTACCTAATAATCGACTCTGCTTCCACATAACAACGACCCTGTATATGTATTTTGTAATCGAAATAAGTTAATTGAACACAATTTACCTCTATACAAAAGTGCTTCGTTTGTCCGCAAGAGGGCATCAAATTTACAAAAAAATAATACATTTTTAAGATATTTTAAGTTTAACTAACCTCACCAACTAATAACAAATTATTTCGATTTTATGATGCTTACTGAAAAAGTGTGGAAAGTCCTAAATTCTATATTTTATTTTAGTTTACATACAAAACAGAAAAGCCACGAGTTTTTAATCATAACCTCATTTTTTATTAATTGTGGTACGATTTTAGGGTCAAATCATATATGATACATATTGTGCACAAAACCAGTCTTAATAATGTAATTATTTTGAAATTTTCGTTATTCCCAACATGGAAGCAGTTATTCTTTAGTTGACGAATATATTTAAATTTTTGTAGCTCAGATATTTCTTTTTAATAAAAAAATTTTCTCACTTTTTTGGCTTTTGTAATATTGTTTGTTATACCTGCTATGAAAAAAAAATATTTACTTAATAAATATGCAAAAATAACATAATCATGTACCTATGTTATGGAGAGTTTGATACATTTTCTTTCTTTTTCTTTTTGTGAACATAATAAACTTATTATCTATAATTTTAAAATATTTTAGAATAAACAAGTCGTATTTAACTGCTTAATCTTGACAAATATAAAATTAACAAAATTTTGACGTATCTACATTTATTTATAAATAAAATTCGATTAAGTGCTCCTTGTACTTGTAACGCCACTGGTAACTGGATACTCTTGGACATTCCTAGAATACTTTTTAAATTTACTTATATAAGACAAATAAAATTAATATGTCTCATTTAAGTACGTGGAAAAAACGTTGAAAAAATAAAACTGATTTAGTATTTTTGAAATTTTTGTATAAATAAGTAATGTTATTTTAAATATTTATTGCACGCCCATGAATTGCTGGCTAATAGGAGAATTTGTACGGGATGCCCCTAGCTACAGAGACCGGCACTGTACGTAGATTTCCAGAATAGTGTTAAAAATAAATTCTTTCCTCTCATATAGGGTGTCCCAATATGCTTTTTTATTTTGCCTCGAATTTATGTAGGGTGGATAGTTTTCATACTTCCCGTACTATTTCTGATTTTTCGTGTCAAATATTATAGAGTCTAGAATGTCATCCTGTATATACAGTGTGTCCCCGGATCGTCTGGATAAGAGGAAACATTTTTTCTATTAACTTTTTGAGAAAAATGCATTCTTCACAAAAAAATGCTTGTTCTACAATAGCTAATCTCATTTATGCTTTTCCAAATATCGTTTTAGAGAAAAATAAAAAATATGGTAATATACAGGGTGGTCCGAACTGTATTTCGGAAACTTCGGCAGTATATTCTGCAGATAAAAACAAGTAAAAAAGGTTCGTATAAATGTATGCCCTAAGATGCTTAGTTTTGGAGATACAGGGTGTAGAAGTTTCATTTATATTTCTATTTTTTCCGAATAAATTTTTTGCCCGTCAATATTTGATGAAAATTGGTGTCTGGGGGTCTTTTGGCATGAAAAAATTTGAATTTGATGTCAATATGACTCCCTGTTTGTAGGGGGCGCCACCTACGTATGTTTTAACTGTTTTGAAGAGTAATAACTTTTCGTCCGTACCTTTACATAAACCACTGAGTGAAAAATATACTTTTACGTAAAAATGTCTCTTGGTAAAAATCGTTACGAGCAACCGTTCTCAACATATTTAAAATGGAAATAGTCAATACATGTCATTATTGCCAAAAAATAAACACGTTGTGTAGATAGTTATTTGACTGAAATAATAAATTAATATTTTTTTTTAAATTGATCATAATTTTTTCTCCGAAAAAAAATGATAAAACAGTTTATCAACCAAAGTTTATCAACTTTTGGCACAAAAACATTTCAAATTTATGATTTCAGTCTAACAAGTTTAGTTAAAATATTTAATTTATCGGACCACCCTGTAGTATCGTCACAAGTATCGTTCTTTAAAATTTGACCTCGTACTCTATACACCCTGTATATACATCCTAGAATTAAAATCTGTTCTCATTAATAATAATTAAATAAAATAAGACAAAACATCCGTTAATGTTTCACCAATACATAGCGTGATTAAAATAAATAAAATACTTATAATGTAAAAAAAATCACTGGGCGCGTTTATGTTTGAATCAAACCAATCAGGAGCTCTCAAGAGTAATAAAGTGAATGCGTTCCAATCTTACCTACTTTCGATGTTCTTCCATTCGAAAATCTCTAATTACGATCACTTTTATACCAATATTTCTTTTATTGTTCACTGTGTAACGAGAGGTTTATAATCTAAAATTGGCGTCACTGATAAAACCAATAAGGCATCATCACAAAAATACTGATTAAATATTTTCAAAAAGAAAAAAAATTATACTAAATTTTTGCGACGATATATACACTATTTTACACAAAACTATCAATATTTTGTGTACACTCGATGAAGAAACAAGCGAAACTAACCAAACGGTTGTTCTGTCACAATGAGACGTCAAACTCACTTGGATACTGCTATGAGGAGGACGAGCGCTTATTGTGGCTGTGTAGAGCGGACAACGGTAAGTTCATTGTACCAAAAGACGGAGCGGCACTTTGACTTCGCACTAGTTCGGTTCGCGGCGAGTTAGGAAATGCGGAGCGGCACGCCTGCGCAGTGGAGCAAGGTCAGAGACGGACTCAAGTAGTACGGCGCGGTACTACCTTACAGGATGATGCCTATATTGAAATTTGAATGATTCGCTACCTATACAGCTTTGTTTGTTGTTGTTTGATTAGTTTTGGGAGTGTATTTAATGGGAGATACTAAAACTCAAAAAGAAATTTGACTTTCAGTGTCTTTATTTATTTTATTACACAACCTTTCAGTCAGAAGTATCACTGACCAATAATTGAACTGACTGGAATGGTTCGAGACCAATGCCATTAGTGCAGCATTAGAAAAAGTCAATATCGACTCTGAAATTCAGCACAGGATTAGCAGCGCCTGAGCATTCTGGAAATTAAAAGACAGGGTTTCTCTTACAATCATAACTTGAGCACAAAACACGAATCTGTGTGTACTTGAGCAAAAAATAATTTCCACCATGTTATATGGAAGGAACCTGGGTGCCGCGTACCGCCGACACATTAAACGCATTAAACAAATTGCAACAGAGGACATATTAGACAACTCTTAAGCGAACTACCATCATGTCTCAAACGTATTTGTCCTTGAAAAGCTAACTGCGACTATTGAAGTCTTGATTACAAAGTCCCGCTTTAAGATGGCTGGTCACGTATGCAGAATGCAAGAAAACCGCATAACAAAATCTCGCTTTACGGTGAGCTTGTAGACGGTAAGAGGAGGCCGGGGCGGACAACTCAAAAGGTACAAGCGGATATTCTCCACGAAACTTAAAGGGGATTAACAAGCAGAATGAGTGGGAAGAGGCAGCTCACAATAGAACTGAATGGAGAAGAATTGTAAACTCAGTTAACAGCGACAACCAAAAGTAAGAGGCAACAATGTAATGAGATTTTTAAATGTCCGAGGTGGTAGACAGATAACACGTATTGGGCTTTTTCAGTCACAGAAAAGCTCATGAAAGAAAACGCTTTTACGTGACCATCTTCCGATGCGTGTCAAATACTCGTCAGCGAGTAATGGCAGTATGTATGTAGTACGGCAGTCGTCAAACCTAAAATCTGGCTCCGATATGTTGGTGATATCTTTATAATCTGGAACGGAACCGATAGACAGTTTGATTCTTTTCTTAATCATCTTAATTCACGAAATAACTCAATCAGATTCACGATTGAGAAAGAGAAAAACCTCTGCCGTCTGCCGTTTCTGGATGTTCTTGTCAGTAGAAGCGATGGATTATGGAGATTAGCATTTCTGTATAGAAAACCGAACACATACGGGACAATATTTAAATTTCAGTCGAACCATTCTAGCCAAACTAAAAAGAGGTATAATTAAACACTATGTCACAGAGCAATCACTATATGCAGTGACCAAGAATCTCTGAATTCTGAACTAAATAATATTAAAAACGATTTGCTTCAGAATGGTTACTTCCAAAAATCCATAGACAAATTTATATTCCAATTGCAGGGCTGACTCATTAGCCAGCCTGAGGAGGATGCTATCTCTCTCTCTCTCTTCTCTCTCTCTCACACACACACACACACTCTAAACCTTAACTAAAAGGAACATCGGAGTCAGGTGAATAGCTGCTACAATAAAATGAAAAACTGTTTTTAAGTCTGCAACTACTTTAAGGAGGTACTAACAAAACAAACCTCAAACTCATCAAACCAAGAGAAAGAGCATCTATCAGGTACCTTGCGAGTGCGGTGAGTCGTATATTGAGAGACAAAATGTCCTCTAGATGTACGACTTTGACGAACATAAAAAACATACGCAAAGAGGTGAAACAATGAAGTCGGGTATTGTAGATCATGTGTGGTCCAAGCGCCACAACATAAATGGTCGGAAGCCCGGGTTGTCCACAAAGAACCCCATTGGAAAAAGCGCAAATTTAAGGAGGCCGTATTCATTTCTAACAATAATAAAATCTTTAGCAATCCAAGCATTGGCGTAACTACAGGGGTGCCGGCCCCCCATGTACTGCTGGGCGAGAAATCCTGAATTATGACTCTTGACTATGTATTAATTTTTATTTGCTTGTGATGCAGAAAATGATGTTTTCTAGTTTTGTTTAGTTAATATTATTTTGTCGTGTTCAAAAAATCTGTTAATTTTTATTTTTTTTAGAAAATTTGTAGGTATTTAAATAATCCACGGGAACACACGGTTTGATAACCAAGTCTATGAAATCTATTGATAGAGAAATTCATGTAAACGTTTTATTCAAAAAATGTGTTTTTTAAAATTATTTTTCATTTTTTAAAAAACAAAGCCTTAGGCCCCTCTGCTGGTTCATTATTAATATCCCAGCCATATTAATATCCCATCGCGTTCTCTTTCCCTAAATTTGTTGATATGGTCCTAAAAAGCAATTATCTATAAAATAACCCATATCAAAATTCTGCTGAATCCCTGTATTGGACCACTCATCAAGGCTGTATCTTTCATTTACGTACAGATGACAGAAAATGTAGTAAACAGTGTGAGTAATCATTTCCTCAATACCAAAAACCAAACGATCAAATCGTTGAAATAAATTATTAAAAACATTTTTGATTAAAAAACTATACATTATAAAAATTATTTTAGAATCCAATTATCTCAAAATCTATATATCCATATATTATTCCAAAACTTTGGATACAGAGATAATATAGGAACTAAGAGAAATAGAAATTAATTTACAAAAAAGAAAACGAATTAATAAATTACATAAAAATAGCATTATTAATAAAAAATAATTTTGTTAATGAATGGAAAAAAAGTTGATATAATATTGAAATGAGACTCCGCTCTAATGAGAACAAACAACAATCAAGATCAAGGTCTTTATTAAAATATTGTTATTGTCATTTAAACAGAATTATAAATGAAAGGAAAGTTACTTACTACTAAAAACAGTCTAAAAAACAAAAGATTTAGTGTTAATAACAATAATAAAAGTAAATAACGAAATAAAAACTTATAATTTTATCTAAAAAAAATAGTTTGTTAGCAAATAATATTAAATAAATTATGTGTAAATAGTACTGAACGCTCCTTAGTACGGTACTGATACGATGACGTTCCACTGAAACAGGAATTCAACTACTTCAAGTGGGGACCTTACTTTTGCAATGAGGGATGTCGCGAAAAAAAATTAGTACTAAAATTTGTACAGTTTAAAAATATCTTGGTACAATTATGAGATTTTAATAATAATGATGTTTTTTTCCGGATTTCTGATGTTTTTAGACATAAAACTAGGTAGTTATGCGATTATTTTAGTATTATTATTATCATTTTCAGCTTATTCAACCATTTCTAATTATGGTGTAGCCTTCATCACATGTTTAGATACTCTCTTTGTAGTTGGGCCCATTGTTGTCTATTGTTGCCTATACGGGCCCAAGTTATCCCTGCTAATTTTCTTATATCATGGTTCTATCTCAGGTTCGGTCTTCTTCTAGGTCTCTTAATTGGTGCCATTGCCATTTGAGAGACTTGACTCTGTAGATGATCATCTTTACCTGGGTATTTTGTCGTATCCACTCTTTTGGTTATCCCCAGCATATTTCGTTCCATTGAGTGTTGAGCTACCTGCAGTTTCCTCATGATGTCCGTTTTAAGTGTCTAGATTTTGCATGCATAGGTCATAACTGGTAGTACAAATTGGTCGAATGTTTTCTTCTTTGGATAATGTGGCATTCGAGATTTGAATATGATTGAGTTTCTTTATTAGAATGTCGTTCAGTGTACATTACTTTAGCTTTTGCTAAATTCATTTTAAGACCTATTTTATTGATGGCTGTATTTAGTTCGTTAATTTGTGCTTGTAGTTTTTCAGGATTTTTGGCAATAGGACTATGTCATTAGCGAATCTTAGACGGTTAAGATATTCTTCATCTATTTTTAATCCTTTGTTGGTCCGGTCCAGTTGACAGAAGATTTCTTCTAGTGTTGCTTTGGCTTCTTTGTCCACCGGGGAAGCTGTGGGGAAGCCCCCTAGCGACACTGAGAATATTACAATAAAAGTTCCAAGGAAATCCAAAGGAAACTACAAGAGGTGCGGCTGACACTTGCTTGGGATCGTCCTCCACAAGTGGCACACAAGCACCATCTTCTCCAGCAAGGGTCGCGAGCCTACCTCTAGACCCAATAAGCGACACAAGCTGCCGTTTCGTCTACCCAGCCTGGGTTAACCAGGCGGGTTAGACGATCCTCTGAGAGTAGATCTTAGCGAAGCAGAAGCACGGAGATACCTCCGACTGCTCCACGAAGGACTTGCTCCAGAGGAAGTAAAAGCGAAAACGCTCCTCCGAAAAGGGGAGAGTAATGAAACCAAGAAACAACCTGACTCATCTCCATCAAAGGGCAAGAGAGGGAGCGAGAATCTCTCACCTCTTCTCCGGCAGGGAAAGAAAAAAGCTAGGATGGAAAGCCGTCCAACACCGGGAGGCAAGCAGGGACGTATCACCAGCTTTGCCGCTATTGCTGGACAAGTGAAAATGGCGGTGCTGCTAAAGAACTTCCCAGAGGTTGCTCTGACCACCGACCAGCAAACGTCTCTAGAAGAGGCTATACTGGACAAAGCAGTGGCGATCGGATCGCAACACAACGATATACAAAATGTGGGTGAGTTGCGTTTTGCGGGGATACACTTTCGGGTGGGCATGATCATCATAGATTGTGTATCTCAAGATCGGCGAATTGGTTGATGGAAATCGCACCTAAACTTAAAAATTGGCAGGGGCCGGAACTGGTTGCAGTGAAGGGAGAAAACATCCCTAAAGGGGCGGCCATCACGGTCTTTTTGCCGAGGAGCAAGGGGAAATACACCACCTACCTGTTGAGCCTTATCCAGGGTCAGAACTTCAATGTAAGCACATCGAGTTGGCGAGTCATCAACTCGAGGGAGGAGGGTCATGGTCAGGTCCTCACAATAGGAATTGACCTTAAATCGAAGGAGGCAATACAGAAAGAGAGACATATCCTCTATTATAGATACGGGACAACACCGGTATCAGGTCTAAGGCGAGACCAAGTTAAAGAGGTGGAGAAAATGGAGACAGATCCTCCAGCCTCCACCTCACGGGTTCCTCAGCCGGAGGCAAGCTCCTCGACTGTGAAGAGCGGCACGGAGGGCCAAACTCCAACTGTGGAAGGGTGTGTCCCTCTCGGAGGAAGAACTGTTGTCAAAGGAAGATGGGAAATACCCTGCCCCTCTACAACAGAGGTATGATGGGTTGTAGACTGTGTAATAACTCAAGGAAGGGGGCACAATAGATCTTTAAGGTCGTAGTGATTAACCCCCCTCTCACTCATTCTACATTCTACATTGGCTTCTTTGTACATATTGGCGAGAGTTTATATATAAGGTCCCTGTCAATACTTTGTTTTTAGTAATATCTTAACATATTACTCGAAGTTTGATATATGTGATTTTTCGTATACATGATATAAGCGCGATATTTTTAGTACAATTTCGCCCTTTCCAGTACATTTTGCTTTTGTATTATTCCACAACGTAACAATACTGCGAAGGCGACCCGCTAAAAAGAATACTCGGGCTGCAGATTTATGATTGTACTTGTTTATACGGATAGATAAGTTTTTTTAGGCTTGTTCTAGACTTAAATATTATTAATCTCGTGATGCAGTGTAATTTTATGATATTGCCAGTAATAATAATTTTATTCGCATCTACTCAGTTGAAAGTAACATTATTTTCTTAATGTTATTTTTAGATATGCTCGATAATATTGATGCTGCGAATCATTCCTACACTTTATTAAGAATTAAACATTTTTATTAATATTTATTCAGTATATTTTAGTACCCCTACTATACAGGGTGTCTCAATATTCCGTGGACATAGGACTACTGCGTAATTCATAAATCAAAATAGTCTTCATTGGACACAATTTACTTCAATACAAAAATGCTTTTTGTTCCATTGAGGGTATCAACTTTGTAATAACATATTTTTAAGATGCCTTAAGGGATCATTATTCTGATTTGAATGAGGTTTGGGGTGCCTATGTTTTGATAAGCCTTTAAATACTTTTTGATTTCTGCCAAAATGAAGTGAAAAAGGACCAGACGTAGAAAACCACCCCCATCTCTGCTACAAATTTTATTAGAAATATTTTCCTACGTCACCGACTGGTGATTTTTTTTTCTAAAAAAAAAAAAAAAAAAAAATTTTGTTTTTTAGAAAAATGCCATATCGAATAGAAATATATAAATATTCTCAAAATATGTGGTTATTTTTTTTACAAGATCCAAAATGTAGTAAACACTAGAAAGATCATTTTACGATTTTTTTCTATCTAAGATTTGTGTAAGGTAGTGCCTTTCAACTTCCCGTCCTTAATTGATTTCCTTTTGTGAAAGTCAAATAAATGTTAAAAGTACTTAGCAAAACATAGACAACCCAAATCCCATCTGCAAATCGGAATATCGGTTCTTCAAAAATCTTAAAAATGTGTTTATTTTTAAAGTTTGATTCCCCCTAACGGACAAACTATGAAGTACCCTTTTGAATTGAGGTATATTGTGTCCAGTAAACTTATTTTTATTCCAAAATACGCAGGTGCCCCATGTCCACAAATATTGGGGAATACCCCTTGGTTTTAGTACCTACTATACAGGGTTAGTCTTAAAATAAGTGCAAATATTTTAGTGGTAGTATATTAATTGTTTTGAAAAAGAAAAAAAAAAAAAAAATGAAAAAATTGAAAATTTGGAAATTTTTAGTTTTTAGTTAAAACCACACCATTTGATAGTATGGCAACATTGGTAATAAATTAGGTGTAAATTAAAAAAATTACAAGAAAGAAAAAAAAAAAAAAAAAAAAAAAAAACAGTGGTTCTCAAAATTTAAGCAAAATCATTTTTAAAAATAAACGGTTATTTTGGACTTCTATTTTGAAAATGGCAAAGAGAAAAATATGTTTCTTTATCGAGATCTATCAGTCTGAAAATATTTCAGAATTTTTAAGACTCCACCCTGTATAGTTTTCATATAAGTGATGAAAATGAAAACCAACCTAACATTCCCTATCTTGATCTTACAGTCTAATAAGTAATCTTAGTCTTGGCCTTTCAGGGTCCATTCTTGGTCTTGGTCTTGCTGTAAGATGTAAGACTCTTTAAAACACTCTATTCTTAATAGATTTTATTAGAAGCACTTTCTACATAGAAGGTTTTAAAATAAATAGAATATATATTAAGGTAATTCTACTGCAAAATTAAACATTAAAGAAAGTAAAGCAGTATTGTGTTTGATGAAGCAATGACGCTGATGATCCGCGAAAAAAAAATATCTGCGAAACGCGCGTCCAGAGAAAAAGTAAGAGTGTTTTGGTGTGTTATGGTGAATAAGTATTTGATTTGCTGTATTTTGATTACATTGCAGTTGTACTCCCAATAATTTTTTTCCATAGCAATAATTGCCTTATATCTATCAAAAAATTGTAGATAAATAGTACATTAACCGTAAGGGTAGATTAAAAATGGGATACCCTTTAACAGCGAGGATAGGTTAAAACCTTTATTTCCCTTCCTCGCACGTTTTAATTGCTTCCATTTCTTGAAAATTCCTTTGCATTCCTTTTCATAAGTTATCTGGGATTTAAATGGAAGTGGTTTGGATATGGCGTTTATTGTCGCCTCAGCCTGAATATCTGTCACGGTATATTTTACTTATTCTGTTTTGAACCATTTCTGGCTCCAATTCAACTCTGCAATCCACAATTTTGTTAGAATTAAAAATATTGACTCAAACTGACAACTAAAGAGACAGCTTTATTTATTTGTCAAATTACATAGAAACCAACGCCAACCCAGCAATAATATTTTTTCTACTCGTTATAAATTCCCTTGAAATAATAATTCTTGAATATTTTTAAAAACGTAACTCTGCTATGGAAAGAAAATATTGTTTTATGCATGACGGTAAAATTGCATTATCGTCTTGTTTTAAAAAATACCCATTAACCCTGTGGGATCAATCAATTTATTTCGCTGAACGATTTCTGTTTTAAAGTGTTTATTAGAAATAATGTGCATTTATTACTTTGTTATTTACTAATTTGCTATAGCAGACAAAGAGATAGGGATGATTTGGATTGTTTCCTTAAATCTATCTCAGACAATAACATTGCAATAACAGTGTGGCTCTAGTAAAGTATGTGGGAAGCGATGATGCTACAGGCGAAATCGTTCTTTTTATGAAACTTTAATAGGCTTGTGGGTCAGGGCCGCGAGCCCCCATCATTACCTTCAAATCCGAACAATTCAATTCCTCCGGTACAGCGGAATGACTGCCACAGATAGAGAAGGGAGAAAAAAGTGAAAAAATCACCTTAGGAAGCCCATTACAGTTTAATTTTATTTTTTTCATACTGTGTCGTGAAAACCAACTTTACTTATAATTGAAAAAATAATATATATGTACAGTCCGGTATTTTTACCGGATTAAGGTTGATTGTAGTATTGTTAAATTTATTAGATATTAGGTGATGACGATAGCTTATATATTCCTTGGAAACTACTGAGATAGAGACTCGGTTAAACGGGAAAAGAATTGTGGGTCATAACATGGCTCAAGATTGGCGTTCTTATTTATTAGATATTCTAAAAAAATACTTGGTTATTTTAAAATGGTCTCTAATCTAGTATAATTATATCTATTAGACAAGTTTTAGATGTAAAGCTAGATAATCACATCCGTAATGAGACTGTGTCCTCCGTCTCTAAAGTTTGTTATTTTTGACATATATGACACAAAGATACAAGTTTTAAAATGGAAACCATATTGGCCAGGGCTCTACAAAAGGCCATTTTAAGCTTTAGGATATAAGCTAAAATACGTTTTTCGAAAAATTACTGAGTTATAGCCAATTCTTTATCTCTTCTTGACCAATTTCAATTTAGTTGGTATGGTATTCCCATTATATGTTATTATTTATTAGTATTTACATCGCTTAAAACTTTATTAGAGTACTTTAACTCAATATTTGGAGTGGTTTTCTTTTCAAGAGTTTTTTAAGTTCTTAAAAACTTAAAACTCTGAAAAAGGCCTAACAAGCTGAAACATATATATGTTTGAGTTAAAGTTACTCTATTAAAAGTTTGAAACAATTCAAAAGCGTGCTTTATTAAAATACTAATATTTCAACGATGTTTCACAAGGAACCAACCACAGCTTCAGTACAAATTATTTATTTAATTATTATAATTTATGACTTATATATAAAAGACAGAATATTTTATTAAACAGTTCTTTACAATTTACATTACATAAACTTAAACTTAAAAAATAATATCACTACATAGAGTTTAAGTTATTTTAGAAAATATTCAAAAAATATACCGCATAAAAAATCTAAAATAGATAGGTCATGTGGTGGACTGAGGAGATCCATGCAATTGGTCTACCCTTCCTGTCCCTGAGTTTGCAATTAGGGATATCGCCACAATTTTTAAATATTTTTTTATTGGTGAAGCAATGAAAGTCATGTTAGAACCACTGTATTGATGTGTGAGTCTCTAAAGTCTAAGTTTGATGTGACAGTTTGACATTTATGAGAGTAACGACGATTGAACTTGTTTCTATAGCTAACTAAGTGGAAATTGTTTAAAAATGATAAGAGTTATTATAACTCAGTATTTTTGAAAAAAAACATATTATAGTTTATACTTTCACTGAAAATCTTAAAAAATGGCGTTTTTATGAAGTCATGGCTAACTATGGTTTTGCATTTAAAAAAACATAAATTTGTGTCATATGTCAAAATGACAGAATTTAGAGAAAATGGAACACAATCTTCATTAAGGATGTGATTATCTACAATTTTATCTGAAAACTTTGGTCTAAAATAGATTATAAATTTGGAATTAGGGACCATTTTAAAATAGTTAAACCATTTTTTCAGCTTATCTAGAAGCTGAACTTCTTTCAAAACCTGAAAGGCGTATATTTATGACCCCACAAAACTGCAATTTTCTTCCCATTTAACCGACTCTCTACTTCAGTAGGTTCTGAGATACCCATAGAGAACATCGTAGAAAACTCACCCTGTGCATATTTTTAATGTAATTTATTAAATATTCCAATTTTTTTTTTTTTTTTTTATTTTAGTTTTTGTTAAATATCTCCGATTTTCTAGATGTTTTAAGAACAGTTATTCCGATTTGAATGATATTTTGGGTGTCCGAAAAACTATATATACCAGAATTTTTTATATGGTGGGGTAGTTTTGACCCTTTCCGTACTTTTTAATAGTAAAATAAAAAAAAAAAAAAAAAAAAACTTAGCAAAACATAGGCAACCAAAATCTCATTCAAACACTGATAAAAAAAAAAAAAAAAAAAAAAAAATCTGTTTATTTTTTTAAAGTTTGATGCCCTCTAGCGGACAAACAAAGCACTTTTGTATAGAGGTAAATTGTGCCCGAGTAGCGACCGGCGCTTGACTGGTTTCGGGCCATCAAGTGTGAAATTAGCAACCGAGCAGACAAACGTAGGTGACCAGGCTTTGTCTGCAGCTCGAGTTACTGGAAAAAACAACAAGCTTCCTCAGAAATCCAAGATAAATATTGGTACGTGGAATTGAACTGAGCGTAGGGAAACTTCAAATATTAGAGCGTGAGCTGATGACAGCAGAGATGGATATATGTGGTTTGTCGGAAACACACTGGAAAGGTAAGGGACACTTTACAACTGCTGAACATCGGATTTTCGTGTCGGGCTCAGACAATGCAAGCCAGAATGGAGTAGCCACTGGTTAACAAAGAATGGTACAATACGTGGACAGTTACCAAACCATTAGTGACCGCATTATTAAAGTCACCATCCGTACAAAACCTACTAACATGCATCTTATTCAGGTATATATGCCTACAACTGACGCAGATGACAAACAAGTTGAGGATATTTATCAAGAAATAGAACAACTACAATACGTAACTGAACGGGAAGTGGCTACCGAAC
>NW_022146204.1:14965-23814 GCF_002938485.1 Sitophilus oryzae | reverse complement strand
ATACGCTATCAGCCTCTTCATTTCTTCCAAAGCGTTGGCCTGCATCAAGATGTAGTTCTTAGCCAGCAACAACGTAGCAATTTTGGACAGTTTCCTAACTGAAGGGGAATGCGCGTAAGGTATGACAGCCCTTAATTCATCAAGAGCATCGTTCAAATCATGCATCCTTCTTCTTTCCCTGGCGTTGATGTTAAGTCGGACAGACTTGCCTTGGCGACCTTTGCCCTTAATGGAAACATTAGGGTTGGATGATGATTTCGACTCCAAAGAACTGGAATAAAAAGTGGTAGATATATAGTGGTATAAATCCAGTGACTTCTAGAAGTTTATCACTATAATAGTTATCAGTTCAAGAATATTATTTATGCAACTGCTTCATACAACAGGTAAAAATGATAAAGTGGCTTAAAAAAGAATAACACAAGCAAGAAGAACTATTAACTGTCTGAATATAGTATTTTGGAGTAAGGGAATAGGGAAAAAAACGGAGGATTAATACATATGAAAACCCCTTATAAATAGCAATCTACTGTACGGTGCAGAGAATAATGGAAGCCAACGATTTATAATAGACGTGTCTGCTAAAAACCAGCGTGTTCTTGAATAGTTGTATTTAAATACATGGTGTTTCAAAAAACATGTGCCATCTCTCGTGGGGAGATTCCTCACGTAAAAATAAGATTTATTTTCCATATCGACATAGATCCGATTCTGCTTTGTTTCGTAGGTACAGGGTGTTCTAGGGTATCTTAATATTTTTTCGATGTATTATAATTTTCTTCCAAGTACTTTTAGCGTTTCTAATGAAATTTTAAGGGTAAAAGTTACTATAAATGCGACATATTTAAAGCTACAAAAGTGTCGACATATTCACCAAAGACGTGCATATGGGTTATCACTGGAATATTTTTCTAAAAAAATCATGTACGCCACTTCTCATCAAAATATATGAAAAAAAGTTCCTATAAACATGAGTATGGAGATGCATAGTTTTAGAGTTACAGGATGTTAAAACATTTTAAAATTAGGTTTTATATAATTATCTTAAAAACTATAAGTTTTTATTTGAAATTGCTTGTAGGTTGGACTAATAGTAATAATAACTGATAGTAATACTATTTAATAATAAATTAGGTAAAATATTTAATTTATTAATTTTATTATTATTTTATTAATTGCGATTAATAAAAATTGCGTTTATCTCATCAAGGAGGTCGAATTCGGCGAAATATCAAGAGATAACATTTAATTGGCATTAAACGGCTCTAGACAATTTGATATCAAAAGAAAAAAAAAAAATTAGTGGCTCATATGTTTTTATTTGAAAATATTCCAGTAATAACCCGACACACTGAATTTTCGACACTTTTTTAGCATTAAAATATGTAGCACCTCTATAGTGACTTTTACCCTCAAAATTTTATTAGAATCACTCAAAGGACTTAGAAGAAAACTATAATAATTGAAAGATTATTAAGACTTTAACACCCTGTAATCAATAAAGCAGAATCGAGATCCGATTCTCCACGAGAGATGGCACATGTTTTTGAAACACCTTGTATATTACATA
Organism: Sitophilus oryzae; assembly: GCF_002938485.1. Taxonomy (NCBI): domain Eukaryota; kingdom Metazoa; phylum Arthropoda; class Insecta; order Coleoptera; family Curculionidae; genus Sitophilus; species Sitophilus oryzae. Next base: position 22,244 of record NW_022146204.1, on the reverse strand, counting down.
GGTTTTTGTTCTTGTGTTTTTTTGTTTCTGACGATAAGAAGAGATAAGGCTTGATTCTCACTATACCTTCCGTTTCCATTTTATATCCATTCCATATCCGTTCCGGGTATCAGTTCTATACTCTTTATTGTACAATTTATATCATTACAAAATTTTATTTTAAAATTTATATATTCTGGAAAAGGTGCAATAGATTTAATTAAGAGGTGACAGAATAAATAAATATCAACAACATTTTACAGAGCTGGTACACAAAATGTAAGAACTTGACAACGCTGTTTCAGATATGCTTTAGTGCGTCCGCCAAAAAATGTATGGAAGGGAAAGGATATGGAACGAAGGGAAACGGAACGGATAGTGCATTGTCCTATTCATTTTACGGCGATATATTTTATGTAAACGAAAGGAAAAGGGAAAGGAGCTGATATGAAAGGTATGGTGAGAATCAACCTATATATCTCCTGAAATGCTAAGTACAGTATAATAACAAGGACATTCTGGAAATTAAAAGACAGGGTTTTCTAAGCAATCATGACTTGAGCACAAAACGAAACTTGCCGTGTACCGAGCAAGCAATAATCCCCACCATGTTAAATGGAAGCGAAACCTGGGCGCCGTGTACCATATGAACGCATTAAACAATTGGCAACAGAGACATCTTAGACAACTGCTAGGAATCAAATTGTACCACCAAATTGTACCACCATGTCTCAAATGTATCGGTTCTTGAAAAAGCCAGCTGCGAGAGCGCTGAAGTCATGATTACTAAAGATGGGCTGGTCACTTCTGCAGGATGCAAGAAAACCGCCTACCAAAAACTCTTCCTTACGGTGAGCTTTTAGAGGGTAAGAGGAAGCACTATTAACTTAAAAGGTACAGGGATATTTTTCACGAAAACTTAAAGAGGCTATGCATACAGAATCAGTGAGAAAAAGCAGCGCACAATAGAACGCAATGGAGAAGAATTATTGTAAACTCAGTTAACAACGACAACCAAAAAGTAAAAAGGCAAAATAATGAATGTCCGGAGTGTAGAAGAGAGATAAAATCACGTATCGGGCTTTTCAGTCACACAAAAGCTCATGAAAGTAAACGCCCTGCGTAATCATCATCTGATACATGTCAAATACACGTCAGCGAGTAATGGCGGTAAGTAAGTAACACACTATTTATATTTACCGATTGCTATTCTGTCCTGAACAGCCCGGATCAGGGTTGTTCTCGTCCGAAGGGGGTCCATGAGCTGTGGTCATGTTCTGTTGGCATCCCTGGAAATAGAATCCTCCCAAACCAACAGCACCAAGAGGAGTTCTCCTCCCAGGCACTTGGTGGCTCTTCCTGCGAATTGACACCGGTGAATGACGGGAACCCTTGATGGTGGTCCAAAGGGTGCTGTGGATGAGCTGGGACCCGGGAATGACTAGCTGAACTACCCTGGTAACAAAAAAAAGAGAGTTAGTTTCTAGTTTCGTTTTTTATTTTTATACCAAGTACTCTTTAGTCATTCGAATGAAATTTTGTAGTTAAAAGTTACTATAAGTGCTACATATTTTAGTATTAAATATGTAGCACAGTAGTGTCGATTAATTCATCAGGTACGTGCATATGGGTTATCACTGGAATATTTTTTCAAAAAAATGTGCGCCACTGACTTTTTCTTTTGATATCAAAATTGTGTAGGCCCCTTTAATGCCAGTTAAAAAGTTATCTCTTGATATTTTGTCGAATTCGGCTTCTTTGGTGAGATAAACGCAATTTTATTAATCACAATAATTATACTTAATAATACTTACTTTAAAAATAAAAATAAAATGAATAAATTATATATTTGACTATATTTATTATTAAATATTATTACTATTAGTTATTATTACCATTAGTCCTACTCCACAGCAATTTCAAATAAAAAAATAATGGTATTTCTTAAGATAATTACAAAAACCTAAATTTTAAAAAAAATTTTTAACTATCCTGTAACTAAACTAGGCGTTTCCATACCCATGTTTATAGGAACTTTTTTTTTCTATATTTTTAATGAGAAATCAATGAGTACTCCTATTTAAAACTTTCGCAAGTTAATGATATTAAAATTTTTAAAGGTTGTTATTAGACTTGATCAAGGCAAATTAACAAAATTGCGTTTATCTCATCAAGAAGGCCGAAATCGACAATATATCAAAAGAAAACTTTTAATCGGCATTAAACTGCTTACACTATTTCGCTAACAAGAGAAAAAAATGTCAGTGGCGTACATGCTTTTTTAAAAAAAATATTCCAGTGATAACCCATATGCACGTCCCTGATGAATTTATCTCCATTTATTAGCATTAAAATATGTCGCACTTATAGTAACTTTTACTCTCAAAATTTCATTCGAGTCTAGTGACATGAATAATAAAAAAGTACTTGGAAGAAAATTATAATAAATCGAAAGATTATTAATATTTTATCACCCTGTAGCCTGTAGCTTAAAAACAAAGCAGAATCGGACCTATGTTGATATGAAAAATAAATTTTATTTTTGCATGAGGAAAACGAGAGATGGCACATGTTTTTTGAAACACCCTGTATACAGTATCACAAATAAAGTCCGCATCAAATAGAACTTTTTATTATTTACTGTCTTGTCCTTTCGAAGTAAGGAAGCATAAAAATTAATACTTTTTCTTTCGATTTCTTTTTATTATTTGCTTTAATCAAAATTATTAATTTTTAATATTTCTTATTTTATTACTAATGACTAAATTTACATAGAACTTCAAAACTATTCTAAAATCTCCAACCTTTGTCCTTTATCCAACGCATATCGATTCAGTTTAAAGGGCGTGCCCAACTACAACACAAAAAAACAAAAAAAAATAAAACAAAACAAAACAACGAATCAATAGAACTTCTCTCTACCCTACTTACAGGAATCCCCTGCCAGCCCCACGTGGATCCGACAGCGCCACCTCTGAGCCACTGCGGCGGTTGCCCTACCGACCGACAGATGGCGTGGGATGTGTCTTCGCTCTCCGAAGACGAATCGCACTCGTAGGACTTCATTATTTATTTATTTAATTAATTATTTATAATGCTGTAGGAGACTTACACGTAGGTATACCCCGGACGACACGAAGTAGTCCAATAAAGAACACTACGTTAGAACTGCGGTAGTTTTATAAATAAAATAGTTTTTACAAACTTCATTCATCAGCTGATTCTTCATTTTCTTTTAAAAACGTCCTTTTTCACGTATTGCACGAAAAATTCACTAGTCCCGATGTCACTAATTTAGATCCATATTTTTTTTAATAAAATAACTGAATTATAACCAAAAATAAAGTGTTTTTCTTGATTTTTTTCATGTCGTCTCGTCACTGTGCACTAAGGAGTTGATTTTAGTTTTTGGGTTGTTTTAGGCTTGGAATTGTGTGGTTTTTATTTGTTTATGTTGTGTTTTTTTCGATTCACTGTGAATATTTGATGTAAACTACACAGCCACCGCACAACTAGAGATGAAAAATCGACAGATGTGGACCGCTTTAGTGACATTAAGGGTTAGAACGGCAGGGGCGTAGGGTTTAGGGTTTTTTGGTGATTAAAAATAGAAGAGACTAAATTTCTAAGTATTCTAAAAATGTTGTATATTTTTTTGTATTTTTTTTTCACTATACTAAAATTGTTAATGGATTGTAGTCCCGCTACATATAACGTTTTACCTGTCAGTCTTGCCTGATCAGTCAAAACGTCCCAATTAAAACCTTGTGTATAGGATTTTTTTAATAAGAGACAAAAAAATGTAAAAAATTAGTTTTTTGGTTTAAATGTTGTGATACCTTAAGCTTAAAACTTTTTACTAGCAGACCTTGCAGTCGAACATTGTTCTTTTAGAACCTCTTTTTAGTGCGATGTGTACAAGATAGCTTAATAGCCGTAAAAACTCATTGTATTTTGAATGGAAAGTGGTAGTAATGGCCCTTTATGTCCCTTAAGTGCTGTTAAGAAGGTGAGTTTGTTGATGTAAATAATAACTGTTTATACGAGGTGCGTCTCAAAAAGTGGTCTACACCTATAACTTTTTATTTTTCAGATAAAATAACGAGATTTGGTATGTTAGTATATGACATAAATTAAGATTGAATGACGTATTCAATTGTTTTCGCTCATTTACTGTTTCACCGGAAATGACTACAACTTTGATTTTAAATGGCACCCTCGGCATTTATTTACTTTATTCGATAGAAAATGACACTCTGAATCGAATGACATATCATATGTCAATTTTGTATATTCGCTTAAAAAGCAAATTGTATTTTAAATTTCAATCTAGAGTGCCATGGCTGCATTAAAAATATCTAATTTTCAATCAAGGTGCCTTGGAAAAACAGATTTGATCGTCTATGTTTTTAGCGTCTTGTCCTACCCGGTTAAGAGATGCGCAAATCGTATTTTTAATCATATCTCAATTTTTCAAATGGAACGAGGGTAGCCTCCATTAGCATATTTGGAAAAACCATTTTTACGAATAATTTGATATCACACTTGGTATTTCTAGTCAAATTATCGTTATGTCAGAAATGTTGACATATGATATGTCATTCTGTTCAAAGTGGCATTTTCTATAAAAATAAAATAAAAAATACCGAGGGGTGACATTTAAAAATCAAAAATTGTAGTCATTTCCGGGTGAAACCAGAAGTGACTAGACACAATTGAATACGTCAATCAATCTCGACTTATGTCATATACCAACATACCAAATCTCGTTGTTTTATATAAAAAAATAAAGTTATAGGTGAGCTCACTTTGAGACGCACCTGTCTCATATTTACAATTAATTTATTTTGTTTTCTACAACATTTTCAGTGCAGATTTAATTTAAAAATACACTATTTTATCCCCTGACGAGTCGCCTATGGTGGGTCCCATTTTATTTTCATTGCCAACCCCGAACTAAACGCAACCCCGTCGAGAACAAGAGAGGATGCGGTTACTATGGCAAACTGGGGTATACATTATAGGCCCGCGCAAAATATAGCCAAGTGCTGCCGCTTAGCGGCATTCAATTACACTACGTGGCTCATAGGGCGAACAGGATTTGTTTAGGTCTCGGTGTTTAGCGAAATACAGGGTGTTCGGCAAAATTTCAGTGGATTCAAAGTGTAAAACAAAGAAAAAATATTGAAATTAATAGTGTATTTTGGCATGCTACCTATCAATATTATCTAGGTAGGCCTGTAGAATTCTTTCCCATTCTTCAATTGTTGCAATTCTCGTTAAGACCGGGTTATTTCTGTTTCTTTATTTGTGATTTTAGGATATCCCAAGCATGTTCTATTATACAGGGTGGCTCCAAGTAGAACGGTATAGTTTATATCGAAAGGAAATTTTGTGAGCATACATAATAAGTTAATTGAAAGCATTTTATAAAAATATATAGAGTTCTTCAGGGTGTCCCCACAAAGTTACGCATTAAAGTTGGATTTTTTTGTAATAGAACATCCTATATACAGGGTGGTCCAAACTGTATCTGAAATTCTGGCAGTGTATAACTGCAGATAAAATAATTAAAAAGTTCGTATAAATAGTGCATGTCCTAAAATGGCTTAGTTTCTGGAGATACAGGGTGTAGAACTTTCATTTTTATTTCGATTTTTTTCCAAATAATTTCTGTAAGTAACATCAATATTTGGATGAAAATTGGTGTTGATAATTGGACAAAATTAAACATTAACAAAAATTAAAAACATGAAGTAAAATACTCAACCTGTAATAAAAGATACAGGTTTAAAACATATTTTAATTATTACAGAATTAAAACTAGATATAAACGTCTTTAATATATTACAATAAAAAAAGTCCAGACTTGATAAATAGGGAGCATTTAAGTATTTCTCATTAATTGTGGGAATGCACAGCAACTGATAAAATTATACCAATTCTTTCATATTTCACATAAAAGCTACCTTAAATTATGATTTTACTCCTGTATAGGTTGATGTTTAATTATAATAGCCGTTGTATGTTAAACCAAAACCCGTGCGTTTTAACTGACAAAATGAAAACTAGTTGTTAAAGTTGAACTAATTTGACACAAAAAAATAAATAATATTTAATGGTAATACAAAAATTTAAATTAAATTACATTGTTTATTCTATAATAACAATAAAAAAAAATAAAAAAGTAATGTCAGAAGTGGGATTCGAACCCACGCCCTCAGAGAGGACCAGAACGCTCGCTACCTATTGAATAGGCAAGGGGAACCTTGAGTCTGGCGCCTTAGACCGCTCGGCCATCCTGACATATCTAATGATTATCTATAGCCGGTATTTTAATGCAATGCCAAATATTTATTTTTAACCTTTTTATATTTTTAATTTAATAATTTAGATTGTTTTCTTTAGGAAAACCAATTTTTCGTATTTAATATAAATTATTAATGGCACCTAGGTAAACTTTATTACCAATTTTTATTAGTATTATATAAAATCGATTTAATTTCATTAATTTCAATGAAACTTAATTTGAATGATTTTGTTTGTTTTTATTTAATTAAAATAGGTATTGGGTTTATGTATAATAAAATAAAAATAAAAATTTATTTTTAGATATGGGGAGTGATTACAATAATTATTTTGCTCCAAATTTTATGTATTTTACTGACATCTATAAATATTTTTTTCATTTCCCAATGAATAGAATTTTTGTTTCTGCTACTGGAATACAGATTGCGCTGTAGAAGTTATTATTTTTAATTCATCTTTTTCCGAATTTTATTTTGAGATTTGAGATTAGGCCAGATTAGGCGTAGAATTTTTTGTTTGAAAGATTGTCATAGATATTTTTTGTGATAAAAATTATTTTAAATATATTAAAAATAATATAAAATACAATAAATACATTTAATTAGAAATTTAATAATATTTCATAGACAGATATACAGAGAGATTCATTTTTTTTCATCAAAACTACGGAAGGTTTAGGGGGTTTAGGTATAGCAAAATATACATGGTGAGCCAAATTGGACACATTTAAAGACAAACACCCTTTTCTATAGGAGATAACTAATATAGATGTCAGGAGCTCCATTTTTATCAAAAACATGATGTTAAAACCGCTCACGATATCTGTTACCGTTTCGGAGTTACGGGGTGTTTTTCAAAAATGTGCATTTTTAACAAATAGCTGTAACTTTTTTGGCATGCAAAATTCTGTATTTTTATGAAAACATTTCCAAAGCACTTTTTTACGTAGAATTTAATGGTTTAAGTATAATATTTTTAAAATTAATAATTT
>NW_022146204.1:0-14957 GCF_002938485.1 Sitophilus oryzae | reverse complement strand
ATACCGAAAATTGGAAACCCTAGTCACAAGGGTAATGACAAGGCAACGGAGATGGAGAGCTGGCCTCTGTGGAGCCGTCTCACTTTTTTAACATAATTCAGAAATAAGTGGTAAGATATCAATAATGTCAAGTTAGTTCTCAGTATTTCTAAAGCACCTAGTGTGTTTTGTGTTTCTTTTTCAAATCTTCATTAATTTAATTATTATGGAACGTCTAAATAGAAATTTAACTAGTGAAGAATGCGCTGAAGCTGTAGTGTTGTGGGAGGAGGTGGAGCTTCCGAAGAATCGGTCATCGATTTGATGTTAATCATACAACCATTTCACGGGTAGTACAAAGATTCTTAGAAACGGGAAATCATTCTCGTAGGTCAGGACAAGGCCGAAATTACTATTAAGAGAATCTAATTTAAGACCAAGAATTGCTGCTCGATGTCCTGGTTTAACCACAGAACACCGACGAGAAAGATTACGTTTTGCTAGAAAACACGTAAATTGATTAGAAGCTGATTGGAAATGAGTGCTACCTACAGATGAGTCTCGATTCTGCCTGTACAATAATGATAGACGTATTCGTGTTTTTCGACAGCCCAATGAATATTATGCCTAATACAACTTCTAACAAACCCAATTATTTGGAGGAGGATCCATTATGGTTTGGTGGACTAACTAGATCCAGATGAAATCCCTCGTACGGATGTAGTGGTCATAAACAATGAAACTTTAACCCCTGAGCGGTATATACAAGACATCCTACAACACGTAGCCCATAACCTTTCGCACCATATATCGATGACAATTTCTTGTTAATGCAAAATAAGGCAAGAGCGCACGTTGCACGATTAGTCAGAAATAATTATCTAGACGAGGTCCAAATTAACACTCTGGCACGGCGGGCTCGTAGTCTAGACCTAAATCCTATTGAAAACCTGTGGGATATTTTAAATAGGCGGTTAAGAGAACCACCCGAATCAAACAATCTGGAAGCGTTGGGTGGGAGATTAATCTATATCTGGAAAAATTTGGAAGATTTGGAACATTGCCATGGAATGTCATTCTCTTAACTAATTCAGAATTATCCTCAAGTCCTCTCGTCAGTATTGTATTTTTCTTAAAACATATTTTCTTATGCGTCATAGATATGCTTATGACGCATAATCATACACAAACTTCTATAACACACTAATAAACTAATATTAATACAACAACTATTTATTCAAACCTTAATTTTTCCTAAAATTAATGGACTAAAATCGCGTTTTGCCGTTTCTTCCGCTCTTTCGTTTTGTACGCAGGGGCAGACAAAAGGGAATCACGACAACCCAACACGCTAGCCGGGATTTTATTCTCGCATTTTGGATGCGCGACCTTGAAAGTTTGTGAAGCGTAGAAAGACAACGTCCGACTAAATTTTTGTAATAAAAGAGAGTAATACAGGGTGGTCCGAACTGTATTTCGGAAACTTCGGCAGCAAATTCTGCAGATAAAAATAAGTAAAAAGTTCGTATAAATGTATGTCCGAAAATGCTAAGTTTCGGAGATACAGGGTGTAGAAACTTCATTTTTATTTCGAATTTTTCCAAATAATTTCTGAAGTAACGTCAATATTGAAACGTTTATATCATTCGCGGCTCGCCGTTTTCTTTGTTCTTTCACTTTTACCCACAGAAAATGGAAGAGCATTTGTTCACGCTGAACTCATTCATTTCATTCTATATTCGCTGGGAAGGCATGTCAACATCTGAGAAAGATTTTCTCCTGAGTGCAAACGAATAGTAGCATTCGCGAGACGTGTGGGCTAAAGAAACGGGTTGTAATTTTCAAAATACTAAATGCTTTCATTTGCAGCATATTTACAGGAAGCGTACATATAGCAATTGAAACATAGAATTATGCAGCAGATTTTGATAAAAAAATGTGCATTTTTAGTTTTCCCAAAATCATGATGATGGATACAATAATGATTTTGGATTCATAAGAGAATATGACTCAAACTATTTTACTTAATAATAATAATAATAATAAAGACTTTATTGCGAAATTTAAAAAAATCACAAAAGGCGAAGTTGAAGCTTAGCTTCCTAACTTAACCCTAATTAGTAGACTTAATTAATATATATTATATAAAAATATTATAATAAATCAATAATAATTATAATAGAAAACTAAAGGGTAGAATAACATAGTTAGAATATACCGAAAATCAATTAATTAAATATTTATACATGAAACATGAAATAATTTTTAAGTATTTATATTTGATAGATACACAAAGAGAATAATTCTATGAGTAAAAAAAAAGGCAACCAATAATTAATCCCGTATTATAGATAATTATACAGAAAGTAATTAACAAGTAAGTACATTAAGTAGATAAATAAATAAATCAAAACAAACTAAAATGGAGGCATGACGGGAGATTATAAGATCTGAACATTTAAATTGAAGAATTAAATATTAACGGTCGTATAGAACTTTTAAATTTCAAATAAGAGTTAATTTTAAGATTTACAGAAATTCTATTATAAAGAATACATGCCTGATAACTGAATGATCTCTCATACAGAGTTGTGCGATGTATAGGGGAGCGATATTAAACTTGTGACGCAAGTCCAGTGAATGTTCATCATACCTAAATTTAATTTTATCAAACAAATAACATGGACTTTTATTATTGATTATCTTATAAATTAGTAAGTATGAATGAAATTTTCTTCTCCCAGCCATGTTGAGCCAACCAATTTCCGCCATTTTATTTGTGATACCTGTATCATATTTTTTATACTGCCTATCAAACGGATACAACAGTTCTGTAGTCGTTGAATGCGTTTAGCATCATGATCTAAAATACACGGTCCATATAGTGAGTCACAATAGGTAAATTGTGAAAGAACTAAGGTTTCACATAATTTCTTTTTGAGATTAGGATTTAAGATGTAACGTTGATTGTAGATCAGTTTTAAATTTATGAAGGCCTTTTTATACATTTGTTAATATGTTCAGTAAACCTTAAGTGAGTATCCATAATCACACCAAGGTTCCTTGCAGATTTACAGCCATTCAACCTCTTTCCGTCCAAAGACACAGAAAACAATTTTTCATATTGGTCTCTAGCCTGTATTCTACCAAATAAAGACCGTAACATTTATTGGGATTAATGTCTAAACAATGATTAGATGATGTCTTTAGAAGTATACTAAGTTCACTAGAGAGGATGACATTGGCTTCCAATATTTTTCCTGGTTGGAAAGACATATACACTTGCGTGTCGTCTGCATATAAGCGAAGCGACGTTGAATCTCTCAAACCCGAATCGAGCTGTGATGTGTAGAGGATAGAGAATAATGGACCCAGAATTGATCCTTGTGGGACACCACAATTAATATGTCGAACACTAGACAGCGTGCCATTTAATCTTACAGATTGTGTCCTATCTATCTGAGAGATAACTCTCGACAAGTTTCAATGCGCGACACTCAAGCCCAAAGAAACTTTAATATTGCTAATAAGAGTTGATGATTCAATTTATCAAAAGCCCTCGAGTAATCCAAAGAGAACCAAACCAGTGAGGTCACCCCGATCAGCAGCTTCCAGAATATCATCCGTTACCTTGAGTAATGCTGTTGTACAACTGTGGTTTTTCCGAAATCTCGACTGAATCGGAGGCAAGAGACTATGTTTATTTATGTATTCTCTCAGCTGGGATTCAAGAACCCTCTCAAATATCTTAGAGAGGGTTGGAAGGATACTTATTGGTCTTAGATCACTCATACTGGTGATACTGGATACTTTAGGCACAGGAAGTAGAAATGAATACTTCCAACCGAAAGGGAATGTGGAAGTTTCAATGCATGAATTGATAATATGCGCAATGTACGGAAGAATAACTGGATAACAATAACGGAGCATGGTCAATCCAATACCATCGGTACCCACTGCTTCGGATTCGATCGATAAAAAAGCTGAGCGTACCTCGTCAACCGTAGCGATCCTGAACTCAAATGACGCATTTGTTTTCTTCCTGTTATGTAAGTAGAAATTCAAAGTATGAGGATCGGGAGTGGTAGGCCTAACGGAACTGATAAATAATTCGCCAAGATCCTCAGCACTACCCACAGAATCAGGAATGTGTTTGGAATCATTGGAATAAACACCCAAGTTTCTCAGAAGCTTCCAATTATCTTTTGCACTGCGGTTACGTAAATTATACTCAAGAAAAGCCTTTTTTTCTCTTTGAATAGTAGCACTTGTAAAATTTCGAAGCTGCCTATAATACTCCCAATTCTGAAGTGTCTTTCTCTTTTTATATTTGCTTAATGCTCTGTTTCGAGTCTCCATCAAATATCTTATATTTTGTGTGATCCAAGGTGCCTTTTTTTCGTTATGCGAGCTGTCCTGACTGGTGCATAAGAGTCAAATAAACTCACTATAAGGGCACTGAACACACTCACCTTAATATTAATGTCCTGAATATACAAAATATCCTGAAAAGGAGCGTTTAAAAAGTTCTCTAAAAAGTCTTCGCGATTAAAGTTCTTAAAGTCACGGTATGAGACAACATAGGGCTTAGGTTTAGATATAAATACCTTCATTTCACATTTAATAAGAAAATGGTCGGAAACATCGAGGCTGGGATCAACATAACTGTTTAAAAACACGACTAGAATCAGAGCACACTATCAAATCTAAAAGCGTAGCCCCGGTATTGCCAAGTCTAGTAGGCTCGTTGATAGTCTGAGTCAAATTGAAGGATTGAAGAAGTGACATAAACCGCTGTGTATATATTGATTCAATTTTTAAAATATCTACATTAAAGTCACCAAGGCACAATAGATTATTACATATTAATAAGTTATTAGAAACATTGTGCTCGAATTCTTCCAAAAAGTGGTCAAAATTAAGAAACCCTGGTGGTCTGTAAACTATGCCAAAAGTATTTTTGAGATTATTTATTTTGCAATTAATCCACAATTGTTCCGAATAAACAGTTATCATATCACCAATAATAGCAAAATTAATAGAGTTACGTACATAAAATAAAATACCACCCCCTCTACCTTCCTCTCTGTCACGCCTTACTACTCTAAATCCATCAATGTCTATTATATTATCAGGTACAAGTTTTGTAAGCCAAGTTTCTGACATGGCTATAATATCAAACATACTCGAAATAATGTAATTTCTTATAACATGTATTTTAGGTAGAATTGATCTAACGTTAATGTGGGCAATTTTTAAATGATTACAAATTTTCACCATAATCAATTCTTTGTTTTAATACTGATAAATAATTTAAATATATGGGACAATCTTTACTTTTAGCGGAGTGATCCACAGGTACAGTCTTTCTGAGTTTTTATTATGATTTACACAATTAATACAAACATCATTAATAGATTTACATGCATTAAACTTATGACCCTCGGTACACTTAGAACATGTTAATGTTCCCCTACACTCTTTTTCAACGTGACCATAACCGTAGCATTTGTAACATTGAATGATTCTCAAGTAATCCGATACATATGATTTTTTCCATCCTATGAATATAAATTGCTTTTCTAACATCATTTTTCGTATCATTGGGCTTACCTCAATAATTAAATTAATTTTATTAAAATACTTTAAGTGTGTGATTATTTTTATTTCAGACATCGCGGATTCCCCAATACCATTCAATGCCACAATATTCTTAATAACCTCTTCATTATTCGTATAGTCGCAAACTCTAACATCTTTAACAATTAATCTAGGTTTAAACATTTTTGGCACATTAATGTCGTATTTATTACCTAACTTTTCATTCAGACCATCTTTAATTTTCTTCAACGAGTCTTCACTGTCACAGTCAATAACGACGCCCCCTCGTATCTTCTTGGTTCCATTAATACGGGCCTCGACGCTCGCTGGATTTAAAGTTTTCGTCACCTCCTCGTACACAGCATCAATTGGCACAGTTTGGTTTTGGTTTTTTATGACGAGAATTGATTTTACACTTTTTTGCGTTTTAGCCACTTCACTGTATGAATTCCTAGGCTGATTCGGCGATGATAGTCCACTCGACTTATCGACAACACGATTTTGGTAGGTTGAAATCAGCGCCTTTTGCGTTTCATTTGAATATTTCAACTCTGATATTAAATTATTTAACAGTTCCTTCTCACGGTTAAGACATTCAACTTCCTTACGTAATGTTTCACACTCATTTGGAACTAGATTTTCGTCTATAACTTTGTTTGATCGCCAAAGATTTTTACAGTGATCACAAAACCAGAACAAAGATGAATTTTCAGTTAAAAATTTATACCATGAGTCTCGTATATTTACACAGCTTGGATGATAACACTTTTTACAAAAATCGCACTTTATGCACTTGGCTGAAACAATAAAATTGTCGGAGCAGACGCCGCACACCTCTACGTCGCCCGCCATCGATCTCTATCTCCTTATATTTATATTATCTCTATCTACTTATATTTATTACTACTATATCTAATATTTATTACTACTTAAATATGGAGTTACAACAGTAAGATGATATTCGAAAAGTTCATATAAAATATATAACTAAAGTTTCTCGCTTTTCTGCATTAATTTAAGTCATATTCTTAAATTAATGTTTAATTACATGTATACGGACGAAAGCTCCTAATATTCTTCCATTATCCGTCTCCTAACTTGACGGTATATCTAGATTAAGGCTTCAGCATGATTATACGACTGCATCGTAACTCTGCAGGTAGAGATGGGAGATGCGGTTTCCAAAATACCGCTTGCCTCCGTTTCCAGTATACTTATTTATTACATGGCATTATATAGCCGCAGGTCTGTTCAGCGCCATAATTTACCTATATTTAAATGGTCTATCGAATATTTAAGTATTTTGAAAAAGTTCAATGTAAAATACGAAAAATGTAATATATAAACATAAATACAATATTTTGTATTCAATTCAAAAAGAAATAAAAATGAATCAGGACCTTTTGCATTTTTAGAAATCTAATGAACAAAATTTTAATATAAATAGAGAAAATTTTTCTCCGGAAAATATTATTGAATTCGAGGTCTCTTTCTTTGATTTACATTCAACCGACCTGATTTTTCAAACCTTCACGGGGGGAACAACACGAAACAAACGTCTTGCGTCACTGTCTTTATTCCCAGTTTTGGCGACAAAACCGACAAACCTCACCTCGATCCGATTAAACACAAAACAATAAAGGAACAAAAAATATTGAAAAGGGAAGCGTCACGATAGGCAAAATGGAATTTTAGAGTACCAATCGCTTTTTTTCGGAACAAAAAGTATATATTGTATAATATCTTCTCATGTGACTTTTCCCATTATGGAGGAAAACTAATGGTCAAAATGACTAAAATAATATATGGATAATAATAAAATGGAAGAATAGCAATGAAGAAGACCGAACTAATGGTGATTCTTCAATAAACGCACATGCGCATGTGAACCCAAACCCAATGCCTCTTCTTGAGTAAAAAATAATTTAAATTTTGTTATTATTTCATTATAAATGTTCATATTAAATAATCTATAAACAAAAACTTCGTCAAACTTTTTATCTATAGCGGTAAGGCTTTTAACCAACTACAACCTATCTATTACTTTCTAAACAAAACCCTCAATCACTGTATTATGCTGAATATGAATAAAGTGCCAATTAAACGCGTCTTTTATCGGATATACTGTAACGCACCACCTGATCGCTTTGTTCACTGACAATTCAGCTGGAGTGTTAGATCTAAGAGGTCACACCTTTACCGCCCGCATCATTTGTTTCCCAGGACAATACAGCAAAGTTCGATTATTAATCTGGCTCGTGTGCACATGAAATCCGTGCACTTTTGCAGCTCGCGATGGGAATTTTTGAGGTCTAAAAATTGCATCTGCAATATTTATTAGAAGACAATGAATAAACGGGGTTAGTAAACGGGGTTTTTAATAAAATAAGATTTTTACTCGTTTGTAGAGACTGACCCATAAACTGTGATACCACCTTACAGAGTGAATTTTTTATGCTTTTTTGGGGGTTTCCATCAACGCAATAGTGCAAAAAATATACCTACTTTTATCATAGTTTTATCAACCATTACTCAATGATATAATATAGACAATGAATGATAAGCTGCCATTTCAATTTAATAACTCAATTACGTAAAGAAAATTAAAAACATAATACGAGTGTATCCAGAAATGGCCAAAATAAAACCGGCAGATACACGATTATCGTAGTATATTAGAATACTATTCTCCTATCTATTATAATCACAACACAGGGGAGACAAAAAAGTCAGGTGGGATGGTCAAACAAGACGCATCCATGCGATTTATAGGCCCAGAACGCGGCGCTTATCAGTTACAAGAATGACTACAAAAGAATGGGTGGCCAACAAATCTCTAGAATTGCGGAAACATCCACTGGCAGGTACAGGTAACAAAGTTCATAGAATATTTTTTTAATTTGCGGCAGTCCTGATCAGCAAAGATGAGAAGACTGTCAAAGCTGTAGTGGATCTACTAATAAAGCATTTCAATCTCAAGAGGGATCTATAAAGCTGATGGGAATGACCGACTAAACCATGCATGTGCAGATTTGGTCAATCTGAAGAAGAAACAACAGACACATTTTGTGTGCGGTTCTTAGGCAATGATATGGGTAGGTTGAGTTTGGGGAAACTATATGGAGGATAGAGTCTCCAAGTTATTAAACTTTTGTAAATGGCAGGACTGGAGAATGTAACCTAGAAATCAAAAGAGAATTAAAATAGATATGAAAAAGACGCAGTGGAACAGGCCTATAATAGGTAACATCAAAAATACTAACTTTCAAGACTTTCCTTCATTTAAGTAAAAACAATCTCCGGATTGTCACGGGGTTTTTATCAGGACACTGTCTTTTTAACAAACACATCAGTAGATTGAAGCTATGAGAAACACAACGGCGAATGCAGATTCTGTGGAGAAAATGGGGAAACACTAGAACACCTATCACAGTTTGCGTCGAGAGGACATCCATTCGAGACATAAATTTTAGTACGTCTGATATCAGAGGTGGAAAATTATCCTCTGCGAAGCAGTATCAGATACTGCCTTTTGTCAAAGCCTTGAGACTGCATCATAAGTTATAACTCGTTATGACTCAAGAAAGGGGGACACAAAATAGATCTGTGAGATCGCGGTGATTAACCCCCATCTCAAACTTTCTACATTCTCTCTCTACAACCTCAAAAATCGAATTTAATCTAATAGGGTTTTATAGACTTAGCAAGATTTTTTGGAAATCATTCAGGGGATAAAAATAAGTTAATATTAGTGTTTAGCGATGGCTTTATTGTACTGTTACAATTTGATATTGAGAAACATATTAATTACATAAAAGAATTTGAACAGGGATATTTTTTATGATGATTTTAAGCAATGACATCTAACTAAAATTTACAAGAATTAGATTGTAGTTAATTAAGCAATTAAAAAAAATTAGAAGCAATTAAAAAAATTTAGAAGAAAAATTTTAAAAGACGAAATGGATGTTTATGGGTAAAATACAAATTAATCCAATCCCGATAAAAATCAGCGAACACAATATTGAATAAGTACCACATTTTAGATATTTATTTAATTTTAAAATACATGTGATGAAGAGGTAAAGGCAAGAATTGAAATGGCACGTAGATTATTCAAAAAACGGAATACCACGCTCACTAATAGAAATCTGTCACGGCAAACTAGATTACGAACACTACGTTGTTACATATCATCCACTCTTATTTACGGATGCGAGACATGGACGCTAAAGGTCGAGAATATAAATAAAATAGAAACCTTTCAAATGTGGTGCTACCGGAGTATCCTGAAGATTCCTTGAACCGAACATACAAGCAACGAAGAAGTTCTTGAACAGTTAAATGAAGATGGGGAACCCTTAACCACCATCACGGCCAGAAAGGTTAGCTACTTCGGACACATAATGCGTAGCACAAATTATTATATCCCTCGTTTGATCATTCAAGGTAGAAGGTAGAAGATGGGTAGGTCGAAAGAAACTGTCATGGCTGAGAAATATACGGAACTGGACCGGTCTGGGAGGGAAGAGGGTGTTTCATGCAGCAGAAGATCTTCAACTCTTCAACGAAATAGTCATGAGATCGCCAACGACTGTGGTGTCCGGTCCAATCCAGTGAAACAATTTCATATTGTTGCTTATAGACAGAATACCGTAAATAAAATTATTACACTCCTGAGTTAAAATGATAATAGTGAGAAGTGATATTAATTCAATAAAAATTATTACAGTTGAGGGTTGGAACCTTTGGTGTTACACAGCAAAATAAAAATACTAAATCACCACAATCCATCAAAACACTTTTACTTTTACACTGGACGCGCGTTTCGCTAACCATGTTAGCATCATCAGCAGATGATTATAAACTAAAGTACAATCTACAAGTTGAGCGTTTATATACTCGCCCAGTGGGCACCGAGTGGGCGTGGCAAAATCTAGCCAACCGAGTCAGAACTCACTGAGCAAAACAGTTAGATTTCCGCCACTAGAGTAGTAGGAACAAAGAACTTGAAGGAATTGGACCGTTGTCTCTGTTCATACTATCTTTACATTTATTAATTCTGATGCTTTCATATGCATCTAATTGCCTGTAATTTGAGAGTTGTTTAATTAATTTTAAATTATTAAGACCTATACAATGTTCTTTATCAACAATATGTTCGACAACGGAAGATTTATCCGGTCTACCATATCTTATCTGAGCTAAATGTTCTTTAAATCTAGTTAATATTGATCTTCTAGTTTCCTCAACATATTTCTGATTACAATCTTTACAAGAAATTTCATAAATACCTGACCTTTCCAGTGGAGGTGTTTTATCCTTTGAATTACCTAATAATTGTTGTAACTTATTATTAGCACTATACACAAGTTTATAATTAACATTCTTAAAAATTATTTTTAGACCACGGGATAACTCTCTATCAAACGGTATCGAAAAATATTGAGACGTATCTTTCTCCACTTGAAAAGTAGAATTTTCAGAAATCATTAACCTATACCTACGTTTTCTATCTATGAACTAAGAAATTTAAATTAACCATTTTATGTTCAACACTATGATGTGATTCATTAGGAATATATCTGCGTGTGGTCGTATTTTTCCTATAGATATCAAATTCCAGGCAATTATTTGCATTTCTAATAACTAATACATCTAGAAATGGTAATCTGTCGTTGTTCTCAATTTCATGCGTAAATTTAATGGAAGGAAAACGATTATTTAACTTAGAAATAAAATTATCTATGGTGTCTGAATGTGTGTCAAAAACAGCAAAAATATCATCCACATACCTAAACCAAACTCTTGGAAAATACTCAAACTGATTCTTAGCCTCCACTTCAAACCTGCTCATGAATAAATTAGCCAAAAATGGAGACAATGGATTACCCATTGCTGTACCTTCCCGCTGTTCAAAAAAGTTGTTATTAAATTGAAAACAATTTTGTTTCATACATAACGATGTAAGCTCAATATATTCAGTCACAGTTTTGTTGTCGAGACCATTTGCGTTCAGTAATTCCTTCAAGTAGCCTAAAGTATGTGGAATTGGAACACTTGGGAACAACGAAGATACATCAAAGGAGACCAAAATTTCACCTTCATGCAATGTTATATCTTTAATTTTGTTAATGAATTCAATATTATTTTTAACTGCGAAAGAAGGTTCATGATCAGGTAAATTTTCGAACTCCCTTGATAACCATTTTGCCAAATTATAAGTCGGAGAACCTACAGCCGATACAATTGGGCGCATAGACTTG
Source organism: Sitophilus oryzae (assembly GCF_002938485.1). Lineage (NCBI taxonomy): Eukaryota > Metazoa > Arthropoda > Insecta > Coleoptera > Curculionidae > Sitophilus > Sitophilus oryzae. The sequence continues at coordinate 3,111 of NW_022146204.1, read as the reverse complement.
TCCGGTTTATGAATTTTTGGCAAAGCATACAATTTTGGTAATGAGGGATTGGATACTTGCAATTTCCTCTTTAAAGAAAGATCAATAAGGGTGTTACATTCTTTTAGATTTTTTAACGTCTGCCACCATCTTAGACAAAGGATTCTTTTTCAAATTTATGTAGGGGCCATTATCGATTAAGTTGTTAACCTTATCGTAATAGTCTTTTTTGTCTAATTTAACAACCTTATTTCCCTTATCAGCTTTTAGGTAGAAACAATCTTTGTTACGCTAACTAATTAATATTGTCAATATTGTGCTCCTTGTTAGATATTAAAAAATAAAAATTCCAAATACATAGTACTTCATAAGCAATTTTCAACAAACCAAATACATCTCTCTTCCGCTCCGGCGGTATTTTCAAATCACCTTCTCCGTCAGCTTTATCAGATTTATCTCGCGCGCGCGGTCCAAAATGCCGGCGATTCTTCCATTGTTCCTCTCGAACGGGACCGCACATTGCGACTACAACAACTCTAATTCGAATATACGAGCACGTAGTTGCTCAGCGTCCCTGCAACGGGATGAGGTTTTCAAAACGCCGATTGTCCGTGTTCGTAACGTACTTATTTATTGGCTGAATGTAGGCGGTTGGTGTAAATCGTAATATATCGATTCAGAAATGGCTTATTGGCTCATTAGTCGTGAAATATATCTAGCCAGATTCTGTCAGAACATCCGCAAGCTATCACAGGAGGAAAGGTATAAAAATAATAAAGTTCTTCGTTCCGTTTCAATGTCACCATAGTCAAGAAAATTATATTATTATATAAAGATGTATCCTGAATAACTAACAACTAATATTGCACTAGATGCACAACTGTAACCCCAATTTTATTTATTTCAGTTTATCGTAACCATTAGCGCTTGTCTTCTTCTTTAAGCCTGGGATCTCTGGAACGGCAGCATATACAGGGTGAGTTTCCTAGGATGTTCTCTATGGGTATCTCGGAAACTACTGGAGATAGAGAGTCAGTTAAATAGGAAAAGAATTGCAGTTTTGTGGGGTCATAAATATGCGCTTTTCAGATGTTCGAAAAAGTTCATGGCTTACTAGATATTTCGAAAAAAACAAATTTTGGCTATTTTAAAAATTGTCCCTAATTCCATTATAATCTATTTTAGACAAAAAGTTTTCAGATAAAAGTTAGATAATCACATCCCTAATGAGACTGTGCTCTCCGATTTTTCTAAAGCCTGTCATTTTGACATATGACACAAACATATGTTTTTAAATGGAAACCATAGTTGGCCATGACTTCATAAATAGCGCCATTTTTTAAGCTTTTCAGCGATATAAGCTATAATATGTTTCTTTCACAAAATTACTGAGTTATAGCCAATTCTTATCTTTCTTGACTAATTTTACTTAGTTAGCCATGGAAACAAGTTCAATCGTCGTTGCTCTCAGAAATGTGAAATTGTCACATCCAATCTTTGTAAATTAAAATAAACAAAAACTGTAAATATGAGTTTTTCAAATGAATAAAAGCGTGTAGGATTATTGATTCAACTTTTCTTGGCCATACAGTTTCGAGAATACGTTGACCGGTGAACGTTACTTATGTTTTGTAGAGAACGGTTTTCAAGACATGTTAGAAAAGTTAAATTTAGATACTCGCGCATTAATAGAGTGGTTCTAACATGACTTTCTTTATGCCACACCAACCCCCCAACAATGTAAGAAATGTTACAAATTATTTGATTATCATAATTATGTAGCCTCAGGGATAGAAAGAGGTGGACCAATTGCATGGGTCTCCTCGGTCACCTGACCTATCCATTTTAGATTTTTTTTTATGCGGTATGGTTAACAACAAGGTTTACAAACGAAATTATGAACTTATGAGAGGCACTCGAAGAGGCGGAACAGGAGAAGTTTAATTAAGTCGACCGGTCGTTCTGTGACAATAGCTAGAAATTCAGTTTTAAAAATATGCATTTATGTACTCAAAACAATTGTGGATTTTTTGAACATTTTCTAAAATAACTTAAAGTGTATGTATTGATTATTTTTTTAAGTTTTAGTTTGTGTAATGTGTAAAGAGTCGTTTAATAATATATTTTGTCTTTTTATAAGTTATAAATCATAACAAAATTAGAACACCATTAGAAATAAAAAAAGACCAGTAAAAGTAACTTTTACTGGTCAACGTATCTTGTATGGTCAAGAAAAGTTGAACCAATAATCCTACACGCTTTAATTAATTTAAAAAAAATTATTTACAATTTTTTATATTTTAATTTACAAAGATTGGATGTGACAATTCCACATTTCTGAGAGCAACGACGATTGAACTTCTTTCCATGGCTAACTAAGTGAAATTAGTCAAGAAAGATAAGAATTGGCTAAAACTCAGTAATTTTGTAAAAGAAACATATTATAGCTTATATCGCTGAAAAGCTTAAAAATGGTGCTTTTTATGAAGTCATCGCCAACTATGGTTTCCATTTAAAAAAACATATGTTTGTGTCATATGTCAAAAATGACAGGCTTTAGAAAAAATCGGAGAACACAATCTCATTAGAAATGTGATTATCTACAACTTTTATCTGAATATTTTTTGTCTAAAATAGATTATAATGGAATTAGGGACAATTTTTAAAATAGCCAAAATTTGTTTTTTTCGAAATATCTAGTAAGCCCTAAATTTTTTCAAAAATCTAAAAGGCGCATATTTATGACCCCACATAACTGCAATTCTTTCCCCATTTAACCGACTCTCTATCTCCAGTAGTTTCCGAGATGCCCATAGAGAACATAGTACGAAACTCACCCTGTATGTACTATTAAGTACCAGATTCACCGGTAAGATATCTACCATGCTAAAATCACCCATGTCGAAAAAAGGTTCAATATAAAATAATGCCGCAATAAAATGGGAGAAAGTAAAGCAAAAACCTAACTGCAGCCGCTAACTGCATGTTCTGCAATTCCATTTAAAGAAATATCAACATTTTTACCATGTTTCAGTCAAAGAAACGATATCTAAATGACCGCCCCTTTTATAAGCTCGAATATGTTTACTGAGCACTTAACTGTAAGATTATTGATGTCTCTCCCCTGGTGTT
>NW_022146203.1:0-6452 GCF_002938485.1 Sitophilus oryzae | reverse complement strand
ATCACACAAGGTGCCTTCATGTTTCCCCCGAGCGATCATGACTATGTCATCTGCATACCCAATGCAGTGTATTCCCGCTAGAGTTAATTCATCTAGTAGTTCATCCACCACCAAGCTCCACAGCAAAGGGGAGGTTACTCCACCTTGTGGAGTTCCTTGCGTTGTTTTAACAGCTACAGTCTTGGTGCCCATCTGAGCCTCTGCTGTTCGTGTTGACAGAATTTCCCAAAACCAGCGAATAATAGTTCTGTTCACCCCTCTTGTTTCTAGAGATCGCCTGACCACCTTATGTGGTATATTGTCAAACGCCCCCGCAATATCCAAACATTTTTTTATGTAAGCATAATTCGAGGCATAATTATTGTTCCATGATCTCTCTATATCAACATATCTCTAAGTATTATTTATTGCTTCAGAATGTGTTTCGGAGGACAAATTTAATAGAGGACTGGAGTAGAGGACTTTAACCTAACCTAACCTATCTAATGACAATTTTGTTCCTATTTTAGTTAGGCGCAGAATTCCAGTAAGGTTCTTCTAGACAAGAAGAGATGGCAATGAGTGTCTTATATACATAATTTCTGTTTTGTGACTTTTTATTAACCTTATAATAAATATTGTAATTATAAACACCTGTTTTATTAAATTTATTAATATTTACCATTACGAACGATTTGCGAATTTACAAATAGGCCAGTCGCCAAGTATTAAAAAATAGCTTATGGGGGGAGCAAATCCGGACAAGCTAGAATAAATTTTATTTTGTTTAGTTTAGTGTAAGAAACCACGTGTTAAATTTGCATCACCCCCAAAGCCCGGATTTTGCCGCCATCTTAGAAAAAGTGGCTTAAATTCGGTTTATTTTTCATTATTTGTCAATAACTTGATTCCTATCAATTTTAGTGCAAAAAATTTATAGACCAAATTAAAGAAAAGGAAAAATTCTATAAAAAACGTTCTATATACTTTTTCCGTGCGACGACCCGTTTCCAAGTTATCTCGGTTTAAACACGCTAAATATATTATCAGCAGTTATTTCCTCTATTCTAGGCAGTTTTTGTCTTTCCGAGAACCTTACTCCTATTGTTAAGCGGAATCTTTAACTCAAGGTCATGTACAAGATCGCTGCTCGACTGCTGGAGACACAATTAAATAGTAGTGGTCTGTTATTGGTTGCAGCAAGAACTTGTTGCAAACGCATCCCCAGAAGATATAGAAAAGCTGGAGAACGATCTATATGGATCCAAAAAATGCGATTCATTAGATAAGTACATATACCAGTGTTTCGTAAAATCTGTTACCCAAAGCTTACCAAACCTAGCATCATTACCACCGACCAAAGACGCAGCTCGCTTGCACTCCTTCCGTACGTACAGTCAGGTACAACCAGGGTACAGCTATGGTATGGGAATGAAAAATCACCTCTAGATTGGGGATAGAAAAATTCAAAGAATGGGTTGATGCCCATAGCTACTTCCCAATATGCAACTCCTCAAAAATTATTAAATCTGATTTCATGTAATGTGGCAAAAGTTGTAATACATCTTGTAGTTGCCGCAAAGCAGGTTTGCGTTGCTCGGTAATGTGTGCATTTTGTCAGGACAAATCATGATCGAATAGTTTGGAGGTGGCAAAATTAGACGAAGGTGAGTACGAGGACAATTTTCCTCTCGATAAAGATCAACGAAAAGAATAGACATTCAGGAGTTTATATTGAACAGCCAGTAACATAAAAAAAACGAAGGAAATCTGATGAACCTTCCACCTCAAATGAAACCTAAGTTGACGACATGTGGATTAGGCCTATTGGAAATGGGAAGACTACTCAAAAAAAAGCGCCGGGTACTTTACCTCAAGGCGACTCCCTGAGAGATAAGGCGGTTAAACTTGATTTTGCACCAGTCACGCAACTATAAAAATTTAGTCCGCTGTTCCGGTCATAATGCAAATTGCGTTCTTCCATTATGACCGCGACAGCAGGCTGCTGCCAACCAGTAGCAAACAAGTTTTTAGGCTTTATGTCTCGGGGGTGCCGCTCAAGGTGGTGTGGAAACAAGTACAGTTAACCCCGGATATATTGAACACATACATTATATCAAACTTGAATTTTGTTTTCGTAAAATTCGATACTTTGGGTAGTCGCACGAAAAAAAACCATACCACGTTTTTTATAGAGTTTTTCCTCTTCTTTTATTTTGATCTCTATATATTTTGCTCTAAAGTTGATAGAAATCGAGTTATTGACAAATAATGAAAAATAACCCGAATTTTAGCCAATTTTTCCAAGATGGCGGCTAAATCCGGGCTTTACGGGGAGTGCAAATTTAATACGTGCTTCTCGACACCAAACTAAATAAAATAAAACTTATTCCAGCTTGTCCGGATTTGCTCCCGCCATCGATGCACTTGCCGACTGGACTAAAAGGTAATTGTAAATTCGCTATAATAAAATGTTTTAATTTGTTGTTACTCTATAGTAATATTACAAGAAGTTGACGATTTTAAAAGATAAATTTACAATAAATTAGTATATTTACTATGAGATACACATTTTTTAAATAAATTCACAAAGAATATTGGTGAAATACAAGGATATATCATAACATATTTACACACATGCCACAAATTAGCCATACTGAGATTTTACAAACGAGTTGTAAAATAATAAAAGAATGGATGGTAAATTTACTACAATAATCTGTGGCAAGAAATAGCCCTCCATATTGTTATTAAATTTAAAAATTAATTTTTTCAGTGTATAATAAAAATAGATGTATTATAATCTTCACGAGCCATCATGCTTTGTACTTAATAATATAAGCAAAAAATATATTTGAAGCTCATGTGCTTGTCTCATAGTACCTGTAAAGGCCGTATCCCGACAAGAGAAGAACGGGAAAGCAACTTAGTAATGAATACTCAAGAGGAAGCAGTCTGCACAGATGCTTCCGTGTCTTCAGGAGGTACAGGTATAGGCATTTTCTCAGAAGATCTAGACATCCGACGATCTCTAAGGCTATCGGATGGCTGTAATGTTCTGTAAGCAAAGGCTTCCGCTATAAAGGAAGAGACCAATTGTATACCAGGAAAAATCGCTGATAGACGAATAGGAGATATCGTGATATACTCTGACAGCTTGGGCCCTTTAAGAAGCATCACTAAGCAATCAGTGAGATCGAAAACCGTGATGTACTGCCGAAAAGCACTGTCCTGGGTGCGTAAAGGTGGGACCGTTCTGGGTACCAGGCCAAAACAACGTGGTGGGCAACCAGGAAGCGGTCAGACTCGCCAATGAGGGGGCCAGTGGAAACGCCGGCGCCGTGGCAGATGACCCACCATTTGTGACGATCAAAACACCGCAGGAAGCTATAGGAACTACCATCGAGACCAAGCACCATGAGAACTGCATTACAACTCGAAGACTGTGGCCAGTGGTAGATAGCAAAAAAAAAACAAAACAACAACTAGAGCACAAAAATAACCTAGTACGCATAATAGTAGTTGTCGTCACTGAAAACTGCCTTACGGGGCTCTCGTGAGATGGAAGATTTTCAACGACGGCTACTGGCAGAGAATGCAGAGATAAAGAAAAACCCATAGAGCACCTGCTTTGCCACTGTCCATTGTAAACTAAAAAACAGAAGCTTTAAAACTTTAGGGCACTGTTTTTTGGAGGGACACGTTTCTCCCTTCCAATCTTTTTATTACTCAATACTACAGTTTCTCAATGTTATACATTCTTGGTATGTCATCTACTAGAAGTTGCTTAGAGGAAGCAGCAGAAGCCAATATCAGCGACATCGGGAACTTTGCAAAGAGCTGGAAATGCTTTACCGCAAAGAAATAATGAGAAGAAGGTTTTTTATACAATAATACAGGGGTATAGCAATGGGACCAAGACCACTGAGTGAAGTTTCAAACAAAATCCCAAACCCCAGCAATCTAACCTAGCCTAAATATTTCGACAAATCCTGCGAATATTGTGGATGGTTAGTATAACAAAAGCTGTGTTTCAAATTTTAAACAAAGATTCAAAGAGAAATAATTCAACCACAATCAGAAAACGAAATCATTAGTGTTAGGGACAAATCTTCAGGAAGGGCAAAATAAGATGTAGAGGAAGTGTAGATCGAGAAAAGATATCTAATTAATCTAATTCCAGCAATTTTTTTAGAAGAGAGTCAGGTTGGCCATTATGATATTCAATCTGCGCAGTAGTGGCAGAAGAGAACGAAGAAGAAGAATGTAGAATGTATTGAAAAGCACTGCTTATTTATGTCTGTTAGAAACTGGATGAGATCGGATTTCTTGTGAGTACGGCACTACTCCCACGGAGATACTCAAATCTCGAAAGGACTGGGATACTCGGCGACTTGGAGACGCGTCATGTGTAATTATGTGGTGGCGCTCAGACGAAGAAACTGCAGTGTCTCCAGTCGTGAACAATCGATCGCGGCGCTACGCAGAGACTAGAAGACTCAGCGTTCCGATCGCTTAGTAGCCCCCTTAGATTAACAATAAAAAGTAGCCAGTAAAGAAAAATTTCCAGTATTATTTAATAACAAGCTGAAAGGCTTTTTCTGTTCCTTTAGATATAAGGATGCCACCAGTATTTTTTACTGTTCTTCTGCGACGGTCATAATAATATTAAATAATTATTTCAACACCACTACTATACTCGGAACGGATTGAATACTAATTTTATTTTTGATAAGAAACCTCGCGCAAGTTGAGTCGTGACTGTCTGAGTATGACAGACAACTAGAGTCTCCGAGTCTCTAAGTATCGTAGTCGTATCCTAGTCGTCTAGTATCTCAGATTTGAGTATCCCCGTTTGAGTAGTGCTTAAGAGTTGATTTAGACACTCCCTAAATCGCCAAGTCGTCATTATATGACCGGTTCGGACTCCACGTAACCAAAATAGGTCCCGTCCAGTTTAAATACACTCTACTTTGACTTATTTACGTTCTGAACTCAATCCGCGGAATGTGGCATCTAAATCTATAGCGCCGGAACTGTTCGAAAACCGATGCGATCAAAGAGAGGAGTTAGCGAATTTCGTCAGTCTATTTCTACGCGGCGCGTCACGGAGTCAGGCTTAAAGGCGATGATTTATACGCGCCACAATAAAGCATCGGCGTCTTTCGCTGGAAAGGGCCCGCGCATTCATCATGCAGTTTATTTCGCGGCAACTGTCGGCACATAAATATGCCAGAGCCGCGACGGCGACGGGCGGCGAAAAATCGACGACGACTGTAAAAACGTCACTGTTAATTTGTTGACGAGCAACGCGCAGGTAGATGCCCTTCCTTATTGAATTTTTAGCGGGCCGGCCGGCGTCTAATTTACGACCCCGCGACCCGATTCCACGCGGCGTACTTCTATTTTCACCCGCGATTATATTCATATCAGAATTGTTCATTTCTGTTTCTAGTAAACGCGGAAACTAAATATTTAAATTATAAAAAATGGTGTCAAGTAATGGGAAAGACTATAGATTTTGTTTACCATTCTAAACGCCAAATGTTCAAGTTCTACAGCAAGCGATGTGATGTTAGGTTGTTGGGATTTGAGATTCTGTTTGATCCCTCACTCGGAGGCCTTGGGCCCATTGCAATACCCCTGTATTATTGTGTCAAACCTTCCTCTCATTCTTACTTTACGTTAAAGCTCTTTCAGCTCTTTGCAAAGTTCACGATGTCGCTGATGCTGGCTTCTGCTGCTTCCTCTAGTCCCTCCAAAAAACCGTACCCTAAAGTTTTAAAGCGTTGCTATTGCAGTGCCGGAGAGTTGAACAGTAGGTGCTCTATGGTTACTTCTTCCTCTCCGCATTATACAATTATGCGTACTAGGTTCTTTTTGATGTAGTAGTTGTTTTGTCTATTTGCTATCTACCACTGACCATAGCCTTCGAAGCGATGTAGTCAATTAATTTTTTTAATAAAAATAGCATTATTTTGATTATTATATGTTATAGAGGTATGTATGTCACTGAGATAAAAAAAAATCCAGCATCCAATTTTGAGTATTTGGAATGTCCGCGTTCACACCTTCACACCTAACCAGCATGAGCAAAAGTAGGTAAACGCTAACAATCTTGACCATCACAAACAATCAAGGATACGCGTAACGATTTGAATATTGAATAATGTTTAATGAACACACTTTGCGACACTGGCGACAATGATTAGAATGGTCATTGACGGAAACAGTACCGGGAGAATTGTCTCAGGAGCTTGGAACGCTCTCAAAAGGAAAATGCCACTCCTCTAACTCCCCGTAGATGACATACCAAGAATGTACAACTTTGAGAAACACCTCACTGTAGTAGTGAACAATAAAAAGGATTGGAAGAGAGAAACGTTTGCTCAGCACGTAAAAGACCGTAAAATAACGTGGCATACTGGTGCTGCTAAAACCAAAGCAGGGAGAGGGATAGGAGTATTTAGGCC
>NW_022146202.1:0-23280 GCF_002938485.1 Sitophilus oryzae | reverse complement strand
CAGCACCCGTAGAAAGAGCTTAAGAAAGTGGCTCATTAGACTAATAAGACGATACTCTTTACACGAAGTTGCGTTACTTGACTTGGGCAGCGTGATAAACGTAGAACGAAGCCAGTCTTCAAGGATGTGACCGGTGTCATAGATGTTAAGCCGTACTATAGTTTTTTTTAAGTTTTGTTCATTAATTAAGTGGAACGTTTCCGAATACATATCATCAGGCCCTGGAGTTAGATAGACCCTCTAGAGACCCATACTTTAGAGCCCATTTATCAATATACCCATGGTACATATGTACAAAATGTACAGATGGTAAAAAAAATAAACCACCATTAATAAAAATTAGTTAATAACATACTTAATTGTTTTAATTAATAAACTATTCTAAATAAATGCGGATTTGACTCAGAAATCAATATAATAATAAGTTATGAAAATGAACGTCTCTGTTATAAAAATAAACATTCCTCAAAAAATTAAATAAAATTTATAAGGTGTTACATTTTAGCACACTGTCTAATACACATACAAAATTCAGTTTTTTAGTATTCGGAGCAATTCTTATGATATAAATCATTATGATTTTTTGTTAACGCGCAACTCATGGTTTTGTAGGAAATTTACTACTCTACAAAATGGTTTCGTCGAATGATAAGTCGATTAAATTTACTCGTTAAAAGATATTCATCGTCAAACTTCAATGCACAATAATTTTAACAGTTTTTGATTAATTCGAACAATTCCAATTTATTTTATTAGTTTCGGGCAAATTTATACAAATTTGAGTTTCTATGAACAAAGAAATGTTTTAAACTTTTTTTCTAGTTTTTTTTAGTCCTAAGCATGTTTGGGTACATTGAAACAAAAAATCAATACATTGAAAAAAATAGAAAATTGAAAGGTGGAAGACCTTCCTATTAAAATTAAGAGCTCATACTTGGAGAGAATTTTTTTGAGGTGAACCTTATTTCAGAATATAAAGTGAAAAAAAATAGTCGATTTTTTTGACCCACCCTACTGAACATTCTATAAATTATTTTATGTTGTTATTTTTATTAATTTTTAGTTTATTCTACTGCTGCTTGATTCTACTATACCTAGCAAATACCTTAGCTATTTTTGTATAACAAAATAGAAATTAAAAAGAAAAAGAAAAAAAAGGAAAAAGAAAAAAAACGTGTAAAGGTAGGCATGCTAATATACGCAGTTACGTCGAAATTTGAATAAACGAAACCGTCAATGACGTTATTTTCAAAGAGACTGTATACCTTCGCGGAGCAGGTTATTGAGATAGTATTCGACTGTGGGCGTAGAATACGCGCCAGCTGACATTTGGATAACATAAATAAGCAACTTCGCCTACTTGACTTTTATCCGAGCCAGTTTAGTTTTCAATTTTCTCCGGATTATCTGAAAATATCGTCTCTACTAATTTGGACGACTAAAATTTACATGTTTATTAAGATTATTAACTTAACTTAATTATAACGAAAAATATACAGATGTCCAGTTAATTGTATAGGCTTGGTGCATTCTCTGCCGGTGCTGCCACCATCGGGGAATATCGTAAATAATCGGTATACCGGGTGCGTCTCAAAAGTGGCTCACCCCTATAACTTTTTTGTTTTTTTTTTCAGATAAAAAAACGATAATTGGTCTGTTAGTATATGACTTCAATTAGGATTGATTGACGTATTCAAATGTTTTCGGTCACTTCCTGTTTCACCGGAAATGACTACAACTTTTGATTTTTAAATGGCACCCTTGGTATTTTATTACTTTATTTGATAGAAAATGACAATCTGAATCGAATGACATATCACATGTCAACTTTTGACATATTCACTCAAAAACAAATTGTATTTCAAATTTCAATCTAGGGTGCCATGGCTGTGTTAAAAACACTAATTTTTAATCAAGGAACCTTAGAAAAATAGATTTGATCGTCTAATGTTTTTAGTGTCTTGTCCTGACCAGTTATAAAAAATCGGTAAAAAAACTTTTAAGTTAAACGGTTTTATCTTATGTGCACTGAAAACTAGAAAATAATAATAACAATTAGGTATTTTGAACTTCTAGTTCAGAAATATCTTAGTACTAGGCAGAATAGCTTTTAGGCATACTAGATTAAAATAAAAACGTGGGGCCCATTAACTATTGCTGTAATACTTTCTTCTATACTAAGTGTGGATTGCTTCGACTTACTATAATCGTAATTGGAGATTTTGACAATCAATAACCAGCCGTGGCGGCTTCACCAGCGAACGCCCAGTTCATGATCTACCAAAGTATAAAGATATGCTTTGCCATAGGTAGGATTTCAGAGGGGCCCCACGTTTTTATTTTAGTCTAATATGCCTAAAAGCTATTCTGCCTAGTACTAAAATATTTCTGAACTAGAAGTTTAGAATTGTTATTATTATTTTCTAGTTTTCAGTGCACATATGATAAAACCGTTTAACTTAAAAGTTTTTTACCGATTTTTTATTTTCTAGTTTTTAGTATTTAACGGAAATGCCTACCGAATATTCCTCATTCTATTTAATTCATTTAGTGCATCATTATTACATGGTTTTTTACCTGATAATTTATTACAATCTAATTCCTCAATACATTGCCCTTCCAGAGACTTGACTCGACTTAGAGCCACGTATGCTTGCCCTTCCTCAAACAATTTGAGCCCAAATACACTACTGCATGGTCAACTATGCTGCCCTGCATTTTATGGACAGTGGATGCCCATGACAAAATTAACAGGAAACTGTATGGCTTTCGGGTGTATAACGTGTATGCCGTCTCTGCCAAAGTCAATCCAAACTGATGGTACATCTGTTTCGTACATTTGGGTTCGACGGAACTGAGGCCAAACAATTTCTGTAATGTGGCCTATAGCACCATTCACCAATCCTTTTGTAACGTCAATGTTGGACCGCAACATTACTTTAGCTCCTAAAATATTTCAAGTACTGATGGTAAGCCTCCAGTCTTATTTATATCTGTTGGTATTATATTTGCTAAATTTAAATTATCTGTATTTCGTGTGGCGTCAATTAGTTGGTCCTGTGCTTTAATGGTATAAATTCGAGATCCCTTATTCCGGAACAGATTTAAAACAGCAGCGTTATGATTGTTTACTTGCTGATTAGTGGGGTATACCCTTAACGCTTTGTCTGTTACAAACTCATCACTTGGGTTTTGAAGTTCCCACGAGTAATGGGCATTTTAACGGTCGACCCCCCCAGAGGTCCTGTAGAGGGGCAAGGCTATAATATACAACAAGAGGCGCCCAATCTTGAGGGGAAAACGCTTGCGACATTACATTTTTACCCACCCTAATGCCATACAGTCCTCAGCACGTTTTAACCTATTACCTTAACTTGGGTGGTAAAGCTACCGCTAACTACGTAGGTACCTCTAATCACCTATTTTTTTTATCTGTCCTTCTAACGTCACACAATCTTGGACACAACTGTTCTGGACACGACTACTCATGCCCTCACCTAATACGCCATTTTGTAACGACGTCCACCTTGGATTTTAAATTTTGTCATAATCACAGTATTCTACTAGTGTAGCCCTTTCATTTGATACCCATATTGAGGGGGTTGTGGAAAAATATGAAATCCGCCATTTTGTACCGGCGGCCATCTTAGATTTACAATGTTATTGATATTACTATATTGTATTGTCATCGGAACTAAAGGTGTGTACCAAATTCCAGATCAATCTGACAACAGGAAGGTACTTAAATTTCAATTTCTAATTTTGACCCAAACAAATAAATAAATACCGTACGGGTCGAGCTAAATAAAACCGTTTAAAAAGATGCTCAAATCGTATTTTTAATCAAATCTCAATTTTTCCAAATGGAACGAGGGTGGCTCATTAGCATATTTGGAAATAGCATTTTTTACGAAAAATTTGATACCACACACTTGGTATTTCAAGTCAAATTTTCGTTACGAACCGCAAGTTATAATTTCAAATAAACCATATGCGAAAATGTCAAAAGTTGGCATATGATATGTCATTCAGAGTGACATTTTCTATCGAATAAAGTAAAAAAATCCCAGGGGTGCCATTTATAAATCAAAACTTGTAGTCATTTCCGGTGAAACCGGAAGTGACAATTGATTAAAAACAATTGAATACGTCAACCAATCCTAATTTATGTCATATACCAACATACCAAATCTCGTTTTTTTAACTAAAATAGTAAAAAAGCTATAGAGGTGAACCATTTTTGAAACGCACCCGGTATAGTCTAAAATAGTATACCGGGTGGTGCATCGTCGTTGGACATAGGAAATCCCATACAAATTTTAAACTGTTCAAATATTGGTTCCCTTATTGATTTTATAGCGAAGTAGAAAATAGATTTTTTAAAGGTTTATGTATGGTAAATACACATGCCAGATTTGAACAATTTTGGACCAGCTGATTCTGAGTAATTTAAGAAAGATTGCATCTATTTTTATACTAAAAACCGAACAGGTAACAATCATACAACCAGCCATCACCAAACAATCAACACCAGTCATTAACTGACGTACCTTAGGGTTACAAACTATGATTTGGTCATTGTCAAAAGTAGGTAATTTAGGATGTATTCCGTTGCTGTACCTTGGTTATGGTTTTATGTTCCGTTTCTATCGGTGTCCTGAAAGTTTTTTTATTACGGAACACGGTATAATCCGGAAAAATTTGGTTATAAACTGTCACCAAACTAACCAGCGCGAGAAGGCTGGTTTTTCTGGTTTTGTTTGTCAATGTCATTTATGTGACAGAAATCAAGCAAATATTGGAAGTTCGGGCGAAATTCTCATTTAATTTCTAAAATTTGTAATAATATTTTGAATTTACATCCAAAAGCAATGGAGATAGGCAGTAAAGGTAAATAAATTTCATTAACTAAATAGAATTACTTTTTAATACCATTTAAACTTATCCTGCAGCCATTGTTTGGTTTGGTTGTTTAAAGTCAGGAACATTTAAAGAAAACATGAAAAACAAGACAACAAGTAATCGTGAATGTTTTGTAAGCTGTTAAAATATAAATATTGATTAGATTTGTTTATTTATTATTGATCTGTTTTAATATTGGACCTGCAAATCTTCACTTGCGCTGTCTAACGAGTTTAACAGCCCAAGTAGCATCTATCTGACTTCGAACTAAATCTGACCTGAAGCGACGTCAGAATTTATGCAAATTTAGGTCGGGTGCTGGTGATACGACCTGTGACGTCGGTTTCCTATTAAAAGCGACGTCGTTGGATCTGAGTCGGTAAATCCAACGATCTGTCGACGCAAAATAACAACATTTTATTAATTTCCCAACGTCGTTCAAACGTTGGCTTGCACGACATACATATACTTGATCGCAAAGAGATTAATTGGTGTAGCGGAGTACGATTTTCAACAGGTGTGAATAATAATTTATAAAACCGTTTGGGTAGTTTACCGTGACTCGCTTTTTTATTTGTATTTTTACGCCTCTTTTTCGTACTGCTGCAGAAAGAAAGTTAAATGCTACTTTGTTTATTCTGTCATAATTCACAGTGTGCCATCTGCTCTTGATACTTAGTGAGTTAAGGTGTATTAGTTTGTTGATGATTTGCAATGAGTGAGCAAAATATCATAACTAGGATAGGTGAGGATTGCATAATACAGGGTGGTCCGAACTGTATTCCAGAAACTTTGGCAGCATATATTCTGCAGATAGAAATAAGTAAAAAAGTTCTTATAAATGTAATGTTAATTCTTACAATCTCAATCCCTACATCCTTTCTCGGGGGTGGATTTAGAAACAAATCTTTCACAGTTCGTTTTTCCATCTTTCAAAGTAACATCAAAAATTCAAATTTTTAGCAAAACTTCATATTTGAAGCCTTATTTTCTTGAACTACAATGAATGAAGATCTCTTCTAAGAAAAAACTAAAAAACTAACCACCTTAAAAGTTGTTAGTACTAAAATATTTAATATCCTGTTACTGAATTGTTTAGTATATCCTGTGCTGATCATTTAATTTGAATAATTATTTAATAAAATTCAGGATATTCTAAAATCATTTAAATTTACATAAATTATGTTGTGATGTGTTATATTAACTTAGACAATAATATACAGAGTGTTGTATTTCAAACAATCAAATGGGCATCCATTTTACGTTCCTATAATCAGAAGTATTGCAAGGTCGATCTTAATTTTAATTTTTCTTTTATTTTTTATGTAAAAGGCACAGATCTCTCTGAGGATAAATTATCTTTTTGTATATATTACCTGTATACTATACTATACTATACTACTTTGTATATACAAGTTCCTGTGATAATTTGTTCATTCCACTTGTATTAATATACTGATATTTAATTTCTTGGTAATGGTGGCAATATTAAACATTTTTTTATGAATGTGTTACTACTAAACTGATAAGACTTTATTAATTTTACTATCGCCTAATATTTTACGATCATAATGCGTTATCGTACAAAATCTGTTTGTTGTGCGTAAAAATTCCGTTTATTACCTTTCTGAGGCGTAGTTTTGCCTGGAGGCAAATTGTAAATTAAGTTTATTTTAATGGTTGATCATAAAAGAAAAAATTTCCCTTTTAATTGGTTTTGAATTTGAATAATATACTAAGTATACAATATTTTCCTTCTTGAAAAAACTTCGATATTTCGCTACTGCATTTCTTACTACTCAATCTTTTTTGAATTTGTTTCATCTACTAGCTTGGGAAATCTTGGATCTTTAAAAATACATTATTGTTTTTGAATGTTCTATTTAGTTGTTTTTTTTGTTACACAAGATGAACATCAAACACACTATCGTACTATGTTGAAAATTCTACTTTTCATCCTACACAAGTTGATCTTTTGTAGTTGGAGAAATTAGACTTCTTTATTCTTGAGCCAATTTTATGTATTTCAAGCTTTTTCTCTATACAGTATCTTAAAAAATACAATTTTTAAATAGATACTATTAGAAAGACACTGTGTTTCAGTCTGCAAAATTTTATTCAAAAAATTGCTAAAACTCAAAAATATGTCTAATAATATATAATGTATAATATTTTTTTATTATATAGACAGTATTTTTCAATTAATGTTTAACTTCAACTTTATTGTAGCTAAGAAAATATATTGAGCTTTAAAAATCCCACGTTACTTACGTTATTATTCTTTGACCGTTATGACGTCAACCGGTACATTTTTGACACTTAATAAACGTTCATATTAATAATTTTAAATGGAACTATGAATCAGGTGATATATTCAGGATAAAAATAATTTAATTGTCTATTTAATCCAATATGATTTCCTTGAAAATTTTCCATTAATATAGTCTAATAAAATAATTTTATGGCCCGTATTGTTTCAACGGTATTCTGATTAATACACTAGGTAACTTTTTTAGCAGGTTTGTTTGTTATCTTTACAGACAGTTTAATGAGTCAGTTATTGTAATGTGTTATTTAATATTTACTATGCATTCCTTTTTTCCTTTTTTGATTCTAGAATCTATAAGATAGAGTACCTTACTGTACATCGAATGATTTAATAAAAATACATTTAGATAATTTAGACTAGCGTGTACCCGCGACTTCGTTCGCGTCGAATTAACAATTTGTGATGGTGATGATAAAGCAAAGCAAGAATTTCCATTAACATACAAACTGGATAAAATTTTCTCACATTTATGTCAGCATGAAATAAAACAATATGGCGATATTATTATGGTAATATAACTTGGTAATAAGAATTAACTTGGTAATATTTGAGGGGTAGTTTCATCTCGTCCGAATTTGACTTTCGAAAAATTCGTTTGCCAAAAATAAGCTTTTTACGTCAAGCAGTTTAAGTAGAATTCTTGTTAATCAATTACCCAATTTTTTGGAACACGCTGTATGATTTTTTAAAATTTTGCATGTCCAAGCGTTTTCCCGAAAGACTAACCGTTTTTCAAATAACAAGTATTGTAATATTTGAGGGGCGTTTTCACCCTCTTGGAATTCGAGTTTCGAAAGATCCCTTCTTATAGAAACTCTACACCCTAAAGCCAATCCGTTTTCTAAAAATCAGCTTTTTACGTTAAGCGCTTTAAACAGGATCGTGATTAATCAATGACGATGATTTTTCGAAACACCCCGAGAAACACCCTGTATACATTCTTAAAAAATCTTAAAATATGTAAAAAAACAAAATCAAATTTACGTGTTTAAGCGTTTTTTCGGAAACTTGACCGTTTTTTAAATAAAAAGTATTGTGATATTTGAGGGGTGGTTTCACCCCCTTGGAACTGGAATTTCGAAAAATCCCTTCTTATCAAACCTAGAATCAACCTGTATGCCAAAATTGAGCTTCTTACGTTGAGTGGTTTGAGCAGGATCGTGATTAATCAGTGAGTCAGTCACTTAGGGATTTTTATTAGTGCAGATCATAGGAGCTTTAATGTAAATTAATATATTTCTGTTAATTGTTAAAATAATAGTTCATTATTTTGGTGACTTTCATCGTTAACTTTGTGTCTGTTAGATAATTAGTAAAGTTAAACGAAACGTTACAGCATCAAATTGTTTTGGTGATTTGGAGTAATAACCATTATTTTTTTCAAGCACTATCCGGTACTGTTTACTAATTTGAAGGAATGTATGACTAAACGTCGAACGTTATTGTGTCATAAAGACCGAGATGTTCGGTTTTACTTCTGGACTTAATTGCTTTTCTAGACATCGTTTGAGCGATACATTTTGTAATTTCTAAAAATACACCTTAGCCTTATTTCTATTAGCCCGGAAAATCTAACCGTTAAATTTCTATTTGGATAGGATTGATTTTACTTAATTTATATTTTAATATATCATATTTATTTTGTGAAGTTGATTAATTACATTTCTGTCTATGTAGAAGTGTTAGTATTTTGTCCCACTTTTAACAGACTATGTACAGGGTTGTTCACCACATACGACACGGAGTATTGAAGCTAAACGATTAGATTTTTTGCAAATTGTAAAGTTTTGGGTTCGTTAAAGGACTAATAGGGCTACAATTTAAAAATATTTTTACAAGACACAGAGTGTCCCAAATAAATAAAAAATATCAAAGTTGTATTTTTTTAAATGGAACACCCTGTATATTATTACATTTTTAGTTTCTACGATTAAAATAGAGGTAAATTTGATTAAGGTTTACCGCACTTTAATCTTCCCGTTTTTGAAATATTTTCAATTTTGTAAAATTGCAGTCAAAACTTTAAGGCTTCATCTCTCCAAGGGTATCAAAGTTTTTAATACTAAATATTTACTGAAGTTTATTTATTAATCAGTTATTGTGTTGCAATAATAAAAATTATACTACCTTATACAGAGTGCCTAAATTAAATTTTATTTTAAATAATTACTAGATTTAAACGGCAATAATTTGTTTAATTTAAATGGAACCCCCTGTATATTTTATGAGAATCAGATGCACAATATAATTGTCTATCAAACTGTATTATACCATTTTTTACCTATCTCTTCAAGTTTCCGTAGAAAATGCATTTTCTTGTAATTTAAAACTCATTTATCAATATACCCATGGAATACTGACATTTTAGATTATTTTTAAGATTTATTTTAAAGATGTACCAAATTTTTAAAGGGTACAGATACTAATATTATCGATATAGTTTGTCTATTTCATTAAGAAATAGAAAAACTGTTTAAATATTTGTTAAAGAGGACCAATTAATATGATTCCAGTATTCAAACTATATTAATTGACTGATTGCTTTGGTTAATAATAATTGCTCCAAATACTAAAAAACTGAATTTTGTATGTGTATTAGACAGTGTGGTAAAAAATAACACCTTAAAAATGATATTTCATTTTTTGACAAAAGCTTATTTAGAACAACAGAGACATTCATTTTCATAACTTATTATTATATTGATTGGCAAGATCTAGCCAACCGAGTCAGAACCTACCGAGCGTAATTCTTGGTTGCCGAACATATTGTTGATAAAGAACATTGTATAGATCTTAATAACTTAAAATTACTTAAACAGCCTGTTGAGACTACAGGCAATTAGATGCATTACAGGCAATTAGATGCATATGAAAGCATCAGAATTAATAAATGTAAAGATAGTATGAACAGAGACAACGGTCCAATTCCTTCAAGTTCTTTGTTCCTACTACTCTAGTGGCGGAAATCTAACTGTTACGCTCGGTGGGTTCTGACTCGGTTGGCTAGATCTTGCCACGCCCACTCTGTGCCCACTGAGCGAGTATATAAATGCTCCAATTGTAGATTGTATTTTAGTTTATAATCATCTGCTGATGATGCTGGCATGGTTAGCGAAACGCGCGTCCAGTGTAAAAGTAAAAGTGTTTTGGTGTATTGTGGTGATTTAGTGTTTTATTTTGCTAAGGTTATGTTCTCATATTTGACAGAATATTAAATAAACTATGGAAACTTTTCAGGCACAAAACGAGTACGAAATCTGTAAATGTCAGCCACATCTGTTTCTTAAAAGTTTCGAAAAATTTGCGACACTAAAATTTTTATTGATGCTTATGTAGCGAACCCATATTTTGGTAAAATGTTTCGAAACAAAAAGCGATTTATGTTACGAAACGTATGAATCAAAAATGTGACGAAACTGTTTCGTAATGTTTCTCAGCAGACATTTTGTGTCTAAAAATCCTACTTGGGTAGGGTTTTTAGTTTTCAATTAACTAATGTCCTAGACTGTCAAATGTCACAGTTTTTGTTATAAGCTTTCTTGTGGTGGAATACTCTGTATATTAAGTATCTAACTGTCAAAATATAAACAAATAGCTACATGTTGAATAGAGAATGTCTATCGAATTGGATATCGTGTGTCTATCGTATTGTGAATTTATTTTGTAAATACGTTCACTATTTTCTAATCATCTCGTTTCGCCAAAACGATTAATAACAAATTATTATGTAAACTAAATTATTTACTATTTAACAATCTGAATTATGTTCCCACAGTTGGGATCGCTATCTTTAATAATTGTTTATCGATATTCACCCTTGGCCGTTGACCCAAGCACATTTTTTTCATTCCACCTTTTAAACAGGCGTCTCATTCACTATTGGCTTTCGAAATGTTTGTTACTATTCATTAGGGATGTTCATTGTATAGAGAATTATCGATAGACAGGTAGTGAAATTGTTAGGTTGTGGATTTTATCAGTTATTAGAAAAAATAATAGCTTCATAAAGAACTTCACAATTAGTGGAATAAGTAAGCGGTTTCAATTAGCGTAAAAGTTTGTTCCTCTAATTTGAATGTAAGCATTCAGAATGTCAAAATTAGTGGTAGGTATTTTCAGTTAGTGGAAAAAATTAATAAACTTTTAATTTTTCCACTAATTATACTTCAAAATTTGCTAGGAATGTCATTTTGGCCTGTGATTATCATTCGTCAAGAGAAAATGTGGTTAGAAATGAAAAGTTTATTGTTTTATAAGCTAAATATTAGGCTTTTTCTATGGATACAACTGATGATTACAGCAAAATGTTGCTAGTATATTCTATTAATTTTAATTATGTTTTTTACGCGTTGTGAATGATCGTAAACTAAAAAGTATAAAGTGTAATTATTGAAACCACTAATTTATTCCACTAATTGCGAGGTTCTGAACGAGGCTTTATGTTGTACGAAATACTGTTATTAATTTAAATTTTGCTAATTACTTTTTATTGGAACATTATGCGTCCCAGCATATCGATATATTTTTCTAAACATCGATTTTTCGTAGTATCGATATATTTGGACATCCCTACTCCCTACAGAACGGCCAAACATCTCGGTTGTGATGAAGATAATGGCATGACATCACTCTAAATGGGCTGAACAATAAAATATGGCTTAGAAAAATTATAATAATCAATTTTATTGCCGTCGCTCGTTGTCATTCGGTCGGACGAGCTTTAATAAGAAAAATAAGGCCAAGAGGTTATGTTAAGTTTTGGCAGTGGGCACGAAACTATTATATAGAGATTATTTGATGTTTTTGTTTATTAATAAATCTTATTTTTATTTTGAGTGCTGTCTTTGAAGTCTCTCTCTCTTCAAATATAAGAGTCTATACAGGGTGCTACAAATTCGAGGTACGAGCATTGGTATCTTGGAAACCGTAATAGATACGAAGATAGTTAAATTGAGGCAAATTTGCGCATTCAAAACGCTATCAAAAAAGTTTAAAAAATTTCAAGGATTGCTGAGTTTTTTAAGAAAAACAGATTTTTTTGAAAATCAATTTTCTTTTTTCCTGACGTTACTTTTTAGAAAATCAAAAAACTAATTGCACATTCTCATAGCCACTTTATCAGGTCTATCTGATAGTATTTTTAGATTTTCAAATTAGCTGAAAATTTGTGAGATACAGAGGCGAACTTAATTTTTTTAAATACGAACCAGCATTTTTTATTTCAGGTTTTGAATGAACTCTGTCTCCTGAGTACAATGATATGCCGCACTTAATATTTGTTTGTGTTTTGGACATTTGAACACAATTTATTTAAACTAATTTCAAGTCTGGCTCTGTTTTTTTTTAAATGTTTATTCATCGTTACAATTATCGTCATCAACTTTCAGACTTAACAATGACGTGGAGTAAAATATTGAATAAGGAAAATCAAACGCAACAAAATAATATAAAATAAATAATATAAATATGATATAATATAAACAATCAAGTTATTTCTCCGGAAGATGGATTTGAAATAGTAGAGCAGTATAATGGCCAGCAAGGTTCCTGGATCAGTCACCAAAAGGCGAGGAGGGCGGGGGGGATTTCTTGGCTTCATTTGTAAAAGTGAAATCAGCACATTTCAACATTTACAATAAAGAGTACATAATGCATTGGAAAGTATAGAAGAAGATATGTTCAAAGAACTATAAATTAATAAGATTGAACGAAAAATAAATTAATTTGTGCATTAGGGAGGGTGGTAACCCTATCTATAGTAGATTAGACATTGAGATTTCAAATTCAGAATAAAAAGAGTTAATAAGAATATCTTTAAATTGCTAACCTGGACATTATTTATTTGAATCTTTCAAATGACTCGATTTTTCTTATTCAATGTTAATTAGCGCTGATCAGAATATAGTCAGTCATTAAATAATTTAAAAAACGGACTTAAAATTATTATAAATAATAATTAAATAGTTTTGTTATTGTTAAGGTACCCAAAACAGAAAAAAATATCGAGTGTGGCATATCATTGTACTCAGGAGACCGAGTTCTTTCAAAACCTGAAATAAAAAATGCAGATCCGTATTTAAAAGAATTAAGTTGGCCTCTGTATCCAGAAAGCCCTAATAAAGTGGCTACGAGAATGTGCAATTAATTTTTTCATTTTCTAAAAAGTAACGACAGGAAAAAATAAAATTGATTTTCTAAAAAATCGTTTTTTCCAAAAAACTTAGCAATCAACATCCCAAGGAATAACTTTGCCCCAATTCAATCTTCGTATCTATTATGGTTTCCGAGATACCAATGCTTGTATCTCGAATTAATAGCAACCTGTATAGGGTGTCCCATATCAGGATACACACTACAGGGATTTCGTGTCTCTCTTGTTTACGATAAACAAGAAGGGCTGTAGATGTAGATTGTGTAGTAGGAGGGAAGTCACCGCAATCTTATGGATCTTTTCTGTCCCCCTTTCTTGAGTTATAACTCATCACACATAGTCTTAGACCGTTGGAAGATTCCAATTCCAGGTTGCGGATGGAGTCTTCCAGGTTCTTGAGTTCTGATATTGAAGAAAAAAGAATGATCATTGCTGTCGATGTTCATTTTTTCATTTTTATTTTCAATAACGATTATTATTAGGTATTGGTAACTGCAAAAGTTACGATAATCAAGATTTTCTATATTTGGTATCTCTGTACCGTCTTCAATAATTCTTACTGCGACGAAACCAATTGTCTGTTCTGATTGGATGATTCACGTTCTACGCATCTTACAACTCTGATCGAATGCGCCATCCCACGCGACACAAACAACACGTTCCGTAAGCGTCGTCGACAACGCAAAGAAAAATGAAAGTTTTAAATTAGCTTAATGAAGACTCTCGGCGTTTAAGTCACATTTTATTAGATTAGAACATACCGATGGTCGGACCGTTTGCGACAGTAAAAGTCTACGTGGACGCCTATACGCCTAGAAGAGTCGTTGAACCTTTCACAATTAAACTGCAATTTATCGCAAACGGTGTGGCGTGGCTGTTTTTTTATCAATGTCACACGCAACTTTTTCCATTACGGGTTGTTTAGTTCTTTTTTGTTTGCTACGGTTGGTGGCTATGCAGTAATGGTGCTACATTAATTTCTTAAATAAGTTTTGTAACTCATATAAAGAGAAAAATACAGTTATATACAGAGTTATTGACAGTCATTTTTTTCAAATTGACATTATAATCTACACAATGTCATAGTAAATTCATTAGACGATTTTTGCATCCGAAGTTTAGAAAAATTTGGTTTTACGAATTTTCATGAAGCACTTCGACTCGTTTTTTAAATTCCATATAATCGAAAAGTTTTAAAACTGAACCTGCTTAAAAGATCATGGAATATGCAGAATATAATAATAATATATAAAAAATGACAAGGTTCGAGAATTGATAGCAATATGCGAAGTGACACTTTTTTTCATTTTCCTACGTTACACGTTTCCTAGGTTCCTATTATTACACGGTGCGCGAAGTAATGCGCGAAATGCCTATTTCGCACACTGCAGGTAAATTATATGGGATTTTGGAATTTTGATTTTTGGAAAATGAAGAACTAAATCATAACTATTTATTTATTTCGAAATATTCAAGAATAAACAAATAACAAATATCAAACTTAACACTAATGCATATTCTAGTTATTATTTACAATATTAACATTAATAGTACAACCAGTACACGAACCAATAGGTATTTAATCCCGAACTAGATAGTTCTGATTTTGCTTGAGATATGGGGGTTTTAGGACTTGAGACACTATCTAATTTTAATGTAGAGGTATTTGACACTCTAAATTTTTATTTGATATTTGAATTTTATTGTTGATAGAATTCTCGACGTATCCAGACACGGTCTATGCTTCTTTTTGTATCGGGTACTTTAACAATCAAAATTGAATTTTTATCTTCTATGTTATCGACCGTCATTTTTGTAAGTTCCTCACGGCGGCAAGCACTAGTAATACCAAGTAGTAAAACGACCTAAAAGGAAATCGATGACGATGTTCAGTCATAAAAAAAACATACATTCCAAGCTCACGCTTTTTTTTCGAAGCAATAATATAATAATAATAATTTTTAGGGATATCCAGATTTTAATGTTTGTAGAAAAAATGTTGTTTGCAACTCGTGCGCGAACTACTTTGGTGATCTCGACTACGCCTCGTTAAAAAATTCAAGTATCAATCACCAAAAGGGTAAGTCCGGTAGAGATGCCCCACTTTTCTTTTGGGGCTAATGATGCTATCCTAAACTACATATCTTTAATAATAATTCATAATAGGACTAAGATAGTAATATAATAAGTAAGTATATATAATAGTAAGAGAACAATAAAATAATAGAAAATCTCGAAAAAAAATAGGGGATCTCTCCCTACGTTGCCGGAGAGATGGCCTTCCAACATGGGAGAAATGCCCCGCAAAAAAATACATATACATATTGGTTAAATATCTAAGGCTATTTTTATTTTTTTTTTAAACTAATATCCAAAAGTTGAGGACGGCCCGATGCTTGCTATTTCTGTGTTGTTGTTTGCCTCCCTACGTCTCAAAGTCCTTGCAGGGATTCCAAAAGCATGCATTATGCTTTTATGCCCATTTGGTCGGTATTAATGGCTTGCAAAGCAGCAGCCAATGGTTTTTCAAACCACTGAGCGCTTTCGGGACATTTTATTTTATATTCAGTAAGCATGATTAAAAAAAGTTACTTTTTAGTAAATGAATTAGTAGGGCATCTTTACCAGCTTTCTATGTGGCATCTCTCCCAATACGATGGGAGAGATGCCCCACCGCAAGGTTTTAAAATGCAGCGACATATGATTAATTTTTTGAAGGTATGATACTTCACCAAGCATGTATTTTAATATAAAATGGCATGAAATACCCAAAATACCCTCTGACTGTTAAAAAATATGTACTTATGTAAAAACAGTTCTTTGTAAAAACTAGCCTATTTTTTTTATTGACATTCAAATTATGTCAGACCATAATAGCAGCAGGTAAACTACTGCCGTATCTAGCGGGAAACAACTGATAAGTCATATGATTAGAAATTTACACGCTGTGGCCATCTCACCCGGTGAGGCCTCTGTACCGGACTTACCTAATAGCACTTCGCGCACTAGATACAAAAATATCTATTTTGACTCGATTTGAAAGGATATGACAATACATATTTCACATTCCGATTGCTACTCTTCCTGTTACTTTCTTTTTCCAGACAACGGGCTATAGGTATGTCGGAACATCACTTCCCGATAGATCACCGAAGTTAAGCGAGGTTAGACGAAGCGATCTGAAGTTCACTGTACCATCATCAAATTTATTTTTTAAAACTGCCTTGGAGCTCTGAATTCATTTTTTTAAGCTTAGGACCTCACATATGTAAAATTGTATATAGGAGACTTGACCAAAAATGTATTATAAAGAGCTTTCCCATAAGAATATACGAATTACTCTGAACTCTGAAGAAATAATATGATCTCCTCTATATGATATAGATATATTAGTAACAAAAATATATTTACTATATAAGCCGTCGGTTCAATCAACACATCCTATTACTGTACCACAAAAATTCACATTAATATTCTCCGCATGCACGGAAGAAAGTGTGTGTATGCTTTTAGCGTTTCAAATACTTCGGCTTTCGACTAAATGGGGAATATGTGTTTCCAGTACGGTTTACCAGACGTATTTTCGCAAGGGAACTCTAGGCATTTGCGTCGTTAAATTAGCCTGCCTGTTGGTGACTCAGGCGTGGAACAGGTGCGACCTAACATTTAACAGGCTTAAAGGGCAGTTTTCTGGCTTCAGTTTTGCTGGTCTACTTCGATTTCGGTTCGTAGGGTTTAGAGTTTAGAGAACTTTAAGTCTATTAACTGAAAAATTTCGTTGGGGAAACCGTATATATCTATTAGAGGACTGGATATAATTGGATATACTATAAAGACCGTCCAGGATGATTAGGGACGATTTCGACAGGCGATATCCAGAAAAATTTTCAGAAAAAAAAAATTTACTTTTAAATTAAGGAACTGTCACTCTCATGATATTATATTCTCTCGAAGAGCAGATTGTACAGGTGTTTTTAGTGCAAAATTAAAAAATATTATTAATGTAAAACAATAGCAACTATTATTTATAACTTTGTAGCTTCTTATGACATCCTAATTCTTTATAACGAGACAATTGTTGTAGATTGTATTGGAGGGGGGAAGTTTTACATTGTGGATACATTGTGTCCGATTTTTTTGAGTTATAACTCACCCTACAGTCTCAGGTCTTTGACAAAAGCTAGTATCTGATACGGTTTTAGAGAGGTTAGTTCTCCATCTCCAATATCAGGCATACCGAAGTTTATGGCACGAACTGTTGTCGTCTTGGCGCACTCATTGATGAGGTGTTGTGCACTGATAAAAAAGATAGACTTGAACTAAAGTCGTCATCGTTCTTGAAACAAAAATAGTGACAAGTGAATTTATTTTAGTGTAAATGAAAATATTTTGCCTGAAGAAAATCTCTCTTAACTCAAGAAAACTGGTTCTCTTGAAAAATTCGAAAATTTCTCTTGAATCTATTTTCATTCAACCAAGTGCAAGTTACTTTGTTTTAAGATAATAAGAAAAATATGGTAGGAAGTACTTCATTCAAGAAACATGGCCATTTTTCCAATAGCTAAATACTCTTTTGATGAAAAATAATAACGATACTCAAAGACGATGACGAAGGACGGTATATACAATCAGTCGGCAGTTCGATCAGTCGTAAGTCGCATTCCATAGGTCGCACATCTTAGTACGCACGGGTTTTGTTACTTGGAATTTTCCGCTTGGAATTTTGCATAATTTGCTTTTTAAGCGCATATCGTATAACAAATTAGTGATCGTTATTAACAGGCATTTGTCATTTTTTAAGGACAAATTTTAGGATATATGGAGTCTTTAAAGGAGTTTCTGAAAAACATGGAAATTAGAGCATTTATTTGCTATATTTGAAGGTAAGAGACATTTACTTAATGCACCTGTTTAGATAATGCATGCGTGACTATAGATAGAATAAGAATAATAAATAAGCAAATAATTACAAAAATTTTAGAATTTCAAGTCGTCGTATTAAAAAATTCAAAATGTGACCAAAGCTTATAATTTTAATAATTTATTTGCTTTACTTTGAAATCGTGATGTAACATTTCTTTGTAATTTGTAGAGTGATGAACCACCCCAAAAAATATCAAGGAGTGAAGAAGCAGAAATAACTACTATCGAGGAAAATAATATCACTTTACTTACTACAGACTAGGAAAACTTAAATTTATCAGAAAATAATATACCTCGTAATATGCCTGTATATGATGTATAGACTTCTCTTAGATCAAACTAAATTTTAGTTGAGTCAATAGTGTTCGCTATTGGTTTAAGAAAAGTGTCTCTTTAATCAAGAAATGTCCCTCTTCAATCAAGAATTTTTGCATGAATCAAAGAGACTATTGTTCTTGTAGCAAGAACTTCTTTGCATATATTCATTTTGGGTCAAGAGTGAAATACTTTGGACAGATAGATTTTTCTATTCTCTAAAGTAATTTTTTAAAGCTTATGAAAAGATAGTTAATGCTTTGGGCAAAGAAACGTCGTTCTTGGCCCTATTGAAAAGCGCCAATCTTTTGGGTCAAAGTCATATTTATTTCGACTGAGAGATCCTTTTTTTCAGTGTGGTGTTCCCCCATTTTCCCCGCAGATTCTTCATTCGCCATTTTTTCTTATCTTCAATCTACTGATGTGTGAGATAATTGATAGTGATAAGCAAATGCAAGACCAAGTTTTCTGTGGTCTTGATCTTCCAGTCTAATAACTAGCCTTGGTCTTGGACTTGTTGCAAGACACTTGCAAGTCTTGCACACATAGATTTAAAAAAAAAATAGTTTGTCTCGTTGTGTCGCCAAATTTGTGACATGTTAACAATAGAGATATAAAATTGGAAACGTCACATACCGTATGACAACAGAATTGGATAATTTATAAATGTACCACGTCGTTGTTTATGAGCTAAGAAGGAAACGCGTCATTTAACTTAGGTACGTATTATGTATTACGTACGTATAATGAATAGACATTATTTTACAAGATTGTTTGTTTTATTAAGAAATTTGTTTTGACTTGGCACGTATACAAATCGACATTGTGTAGTTTATCATCCGTCGTTTGTTAGAAATATGTACGCCTGTATCAATATATAACTATTGATATATTTTTAAAATGACACTAAAATTCATTGTTTTCTGGAAATATATTTTAAATACTATGCTCACAGTTTGGTGATGATTTATTTCTTTACTCTAGTTAATATCTTAAAAACTAGAAACAAAAATCACTTGCCGTCAGTCATCGAAATATTATTATAATACAAAGATTATTTGATATTTAGGTATTGTTTCTTCATGTACAGGGTAGGTCAAATTCGACGCTTTTAAATGGAAACACCCATTTCTATAGGAAATGGACGAAAACTAATATCGGTGTCTGGAGCTCAATTTTCATCAAAAACATGATGGTGAAAACCGCACATCAATATCTGTTACTGTTTCGGAGTTACGGGGTGTTTTTCAAAAATGTTCATTTTTAATAAATCGCTGTAACTTTTTTGCTATGGAAAATTTTGTTTTTCTATGAAAGCACTTCCAAAGCACCTTTTTATGTAGAATTTAATGGTTTAAGTATATATTTTTTCAAATTAATAATTTAAGAGTTATTAACAGAAAAATTGATTTTTTATTTGGGACACCCTCTATATTTTTAATTAACTGAAAAGAATTTAAAATTACCTTTCCAAAAATATAGCACACTTGATATTTTGTTATAATCCCCTTCGAAATATAGAATTTTTAAAAGTTCGCCACTTTTAACTAGTAGGTTTTGGACCCCTTATTGATGATATGCCCTTAATGGAACTCGAAAAAATTTTCGACGACGCACCGCCTCTGAACGCTGAAGTTATCAGCAAATTTTTGTAGCCAATTTCAAGAATAATTGAACAGCTAACCAAAATCCTAGCCGTTGGCCGTCGAGGCCGCCTGACTTAGTGCCCATTGATCTAATCCTGTGGATATATTTGCGGAAGAATAAAGGTTCCTTAGTCTTCCGTATCATCTAGACAAGAATTAGAAATACTTAGCAGTTATGAGAGGGTATCTTTCACCCCCACTGAGTTAATGAATTCCGCGAGAAATGTTCAAAAACTGCCCCGTCTGTCCATAACAGAAGATGGTTGATATGTCGAAAACCTGTAGCAAAATCTCATGTTTTGGTTTGCTGTTTATTTTTATTGTTATTAGAAATAGTTTAAATGTGTTGATGTTGGTTAAATGTATTTTAAATTGTTATAAAATTCTGCATCTCTCATAGCAAATTTCATTTTCGTTTTAATTGATGCTCACAGCTAGATTTTTTGCATTACAGCCGGTGCCGTTCAAAGCCTACTTATTTAAAGCGGGCGAATTTTTTATATACTCTATATCTCGAAGAGGAATCGAGCAAAATGTCAAGTGTGTTATATTTTTGGAAAGGTAATTTTAAATTTGTTTCAATAAATTAAAATATACAGGGTGTCCCATATAAAATCAAATTTTCTCTTGATAATTCTTAAATTATTAATTTAAAAAATATATACTTAAACCATTAAATTCTACGTAAAAAGGTGCTTTGAAATTTTTTCATAAAAATTCAAAATTTTCCATAGCAAAAAGTTACAGCGATTTATTAAAATGTACATTTTGAAAAACACCCCGTAACTCCGAAATGGTAACAGATATCAATATGCGGTTTTCACCATCATGTTTTTGGCAAAAATTGAGCTCAGACACCGATATTAGTTTTTTCTATCTCTCCTATAGAAAAGAGTGTTTCCATTTAAAAGCGTCGAATTTGACCCACCCTGTACACATAATACTTGTAAAATATCTCGTTTGGATGGATTTATTAATTAGATATTAAGGAGGGGGACTCTCTTCTTTATATTGCTTCTTTAGATTTTTTTTTTATTTTACCTTGTTAAGTAATTATTATGAGGTGGTAATTATTTACTTTTTCTAATTATATTTTTATGTATATATAAGACAATCACTTATTAAGTAGACAATTACTTAATGAAATGTCATATTATTTACGGTACTTATTTATTATTGCTTATTACTGCCGTAAAACAGTAAACTTTTTTCTTATTAAGATTAGTAACGGTAGTTACTACTCTTCAGGTTGTAAAGGTAATACTGGGATTACGTAACCTAGGCAAAAAAATCCGGTAAAATTTCCCGCAAAATGTCAAATAGCGGTTATTATTTCAGGTATGGCGGAGCAGTAAAATTTTAATGGTGGCAGACGGTTTCTCTTCATAAATAATATTTTCCGGGTGTCGCGCGACTTTACGCGAGTTTAATGTTCTCTGGAAAATGCGTTCTTAAAACTATTTTCAAACAGGCTGCTCATAAATAAAATTTATTTAGGTTTGTTGCTTGGCGGATGGGAACAAACCCTCGTTTCACTCGACAGCAGACGACGAGTCAATTTGCTTACGTAACTTATTTTCTTATGTCGAGTTACTATGTGTAATAAAGCAAAGAATCTGTCTTTTACACTCACTTTTACATGTTTACATTTTCTTTGACTTGGATTATAAGAAAAATATTCATATTAATGTATGTCCTAAACAAGTCACAAGACTGAGATCTACCAGAGTCCTGAAAACACCACAATTTTCCATGCTGAGTTATATGCTATTGAAATCTGTGTGCATCTGCTGTAGAGGTGGGCAAAGATTGAACGAGTCGTTCACTTCAACGAGTATTAAAAATGAATCGTGAGATTCGATTCATTGCTTACAATCCGGTTCGTTCAATTGAATCGTGGCCAGCACGGATCCATAAGCTTTGAACGATGGGCCGTAAAAAAGAATCGTGAGAATTGAATCGGATCACAATGCGATCATGCGTTCAAAGGGTCGTGAGAATTGATTCATTGCTTACAATACGGTTCGTTCAATTGAATTGTGGCCAGCACAGATCCATAAGATTTAAACGATGAGCCGTAAAAAAGAATCATGAGAATTGAATCGGATCACAATGCGATCGTGCGTTCAAAGAGTCGTGAGAATTGATTCATTGCTTACAATACGATTCATTCAATTGAATGTGGCCAGCACAGATCCATAACATTTGAAGATAAACTGTAAAAAAGAATCGTGCGAATTGAATCGGATCACAATGCGATCGTGCGTTCAAAGAGTCGTGAGAATTGATTCATTGCTTACAATACGGTTCGTTCAATTGAATTGTGGCCAGCACAGATCCATAAGATTTAAACGATGAGCCGTAAAAAAGAATCATGAGAATTGAATCGGATCACAATGCGATCGAGCTTTCAAAGAGCCGTGAGAATTGATTCATTGCTTACAATACGATTCGTTCAATTGAATTGTGGCCAGCACAGATCCATAACATTTGAAGATAAACCGTAAAAAAGAATCGTGCGAATTGAATCGGATCACAATGCGATCGTGCTTTCAAAGAGTCGTGAGAATTGATTCATTGCTTACAATACGGTTCGTTCAATTGAATTGTGGCCAGCACAGATCCATAAGATTTAAACGATGAGCCGTAAAAAAGAATCATGAGAATTGAATCGGATCACAATGCGATCGTGCGTTCAAAAAGTCGTGAGAATTGATTCATTGCTTACAATACGATTCGTTCAATTGAATCGTGGCCAGCACGGATCCATAAGAATTGAACGATGAGCCGTAAAAAAAATTGTTAGAATTGAATCGGATCACAATGCGATCGTTCGTTTCTACGGCGCGGCACCGGCGGTACACGGGCCACTGCAGGCTGAGATCAAAGTTATTAAAAGATAAGGTTGTATCCAAAAAAATCCTTTATGGGTATTTCGCCACTGCACTGCAAGAAAAATCTACAAAATAAAATAGTTATTTTTTGTTGTTAACACTTCTGCGTTAAACCTAAAC
>NW_022146201.1:71943-90297 GCF_002938485.1 Sitophilus oryzae | reverse complement strand
AACGGTCCAATTCCTTCAAGTTCTTTGTTCCTACTACTCTAGTGGCGGAAATTAACTGTTACGCTCAGTTGGCTCTGACTCGGTTGGCTAGATTTTGCCACGCCCACTCGGTACCTACTGGGCGAGTATATAAACGCTCAACTTGTAGATTGTACTTTAGTTTGTAATCACCTGCTGATGATGCTAACATGGTTTGTGAAACGCGCGTCCAG
The DNA here is from genome assembly GCF_002938485.1 of Sitophilus oryzae. Classification (NCBI taxonomy): domain Eukaryota; kingdom Metazoa; phylum Arthropoda; class Insecta; order Coleoptera; family Curculionidae; genus Sitophilus; species Sitophilus oryzae. The sequence goes on along the minus strand of NW_022146201.1, from coordinate 90,085 downwards.
TGTAAAAGTAAAAGTGTTTTGGTGTATTGTGGTGATTTAGTGTAATTTTATTTTGCTGTGTAACACCAAAGGTTCCAACCCTCAACTGTAATCAGATTGCAAAAACCAAATTACTCGCAAAAATGTTAGGGCTAGACAATATTTTGAAGTTTCACTGTATTATTTCTTAAGTATAAGTATGTTCAACTGTATACAACTCATATACTCAACTGTATATTATATACGAATACGTGCCTAATAGCTATGATTCAACATAATTAAGCATAATTCTTATTTTTATCCATATTTGTAGCATATCTCTGTAATACATTTTATTTTTTATGCGGTTTTTATTAGAAGTTAACTGAACTTATTTTAAGCCATAGCTGAATCTAGTTATAATTACATTTCAAAGGAATTCATCTCTATGGAACATATTTTTTATAACAATTTTGTTACCAACTCGTGGACCTTTAATTTAAAAAAATAAAGGAACGATAAAACACTGCAACCGATCAAATTGATCTACTCTCATTACGATTTATTTTTACAACTCGTTCAAATTCTCAAATGGTTTTATATATAAGCCGTGCTATTTTATGTATTTTTAACCGTCACAATTCATTTGAATCGCATTCTAAAGTTTTATACACTCGTTCAAATGAACGATTTATTCAATTTTTACCCACTTTTAAACTAATGCTTCAATTTAAAATTTATCATTACTGAGTTACTGAGATTTTTAAAAAAAAAATCTTAAAATATTCAGTAGAGCAAAATTAATATCACCATATAATAATATACAGCTTGTCCCAGGCTGAGCGTGCATTAGAAGTTTCTAGAGAACCCCAATATCTAGATCGAAGATTTTTTACACATCATTGTATTGCAACGAGATCTATCGATTAAAAATATTTTCAATATGGTGGCACTTCCGGAAATAACGGAAGTTGACAGCAACTTTCTTATTTTAAATAGGTGCTCCCATTTTTTATTACATACTTAAATTCTCTGTAAAATTCTATGAATATTGATAAACACTCTATATCTAACATTAACTGTTTTTTGAGAAAAAAATATTTAAAATTTTGGACAAAAACTACCTGTCACAAAACTTGTATAGCCGAAAAGTTAAATTTAATTATTGTCACAGCCACTGTGACATAAAGAGAAGACATGTGGCTATCTATTTCAAAAATTAAATTGTTCGAATGTCATATAATAATGGCGGTAGCTGTCAAGGAAATGAGTGATTAAAAAATTATCATAAATTATTTTTTTCAAATGGAAATCCACTTTTTTTATTTCACTAATGAAACGGATTTTCAATTCGTTACTTTTTAACTGTACATGTTCCTATACCTGTAATAAATCGTTTTTAAGTTATTTAAGATTTAGTTTGAAAACGTATATTTTTCTTCATTTCATTTAGCTTTTTCTGACATTAAGTGTCAAACGGTCAGACAATTTATTTCCATCTGTCAGAAAACGAATTATTTGAATTTCTTATCGTTCTTATCTCTGTTTTTTTTTCTCAGGTAAGATTTCGACAGACGATGACAGAAGAAAAGCAGATGACGTCCCATACCAATCTATTTATTTTACTAAAAAAAGTTTCTAATAATTTTTAAGTTAACTATGGATGGGTTTAAATATAAATTCGTCATGCGTCGTCACTTGTTGTTTTTAACCAGTTTTATTGGTTTATTTCAAAAATGACAGATCGTATTTCAATTTTATTGGTTTGACGGAACGATGAACGACAAACGGACGCCGATGCGTATGAACTCGCCTTTAGATTTTGACGTTTGTCAAAGTCTTGCCAAATTATAGGTTATAATTTTGTGACAACTTTTGTCAAATACCCAGCGTTTTGGAAGATGATGCATTTTGATTCGTGTTATTACGTGTGTTTTGTGTCTTTTGAAGTCAAGTGGAGGAAAAATTGAGTGAAAATTAACTGTAGAACCCAGAGCACAGTTTATGGTTAATACTCGCTGCCCAGGCAAGTCTTATACAGATACACCAATAAAGTTACTATCAATAAAGTTCGTATACCATCTCGTCGTAGATAAGTGCATCACGAATATGGTAGAAGGACCATACTAAACCCATACTAAAAACTGGAGTAGCTGTAAAATATCGACATCACACGATAGGTAAAATAATGGATTTTAGTACTGCAGAAAAATAATGTCAAAAGGTACTGGTTTAAAAAAATTAAGATTAAAGTTAATTAATCAACCTGTGAGGTATAAAATTTGGTAAGTGTTATTATTAATAAAATAGTTTGTTTTATTTATTTTGTTTTATTTATTCCTGCGGAATATTACAAATTTGTATTTGTACATAAGTTATATTGATAAATATAATCATAAATGCGGGAAGTTTCATAAAGCTTGAAAGTAAGAAATAGTTCTTTTTTATATTTTTTGGTATGTGGTGTATTGTTTTTGTTTGTTTTGTATTAACACATGCCGTTTTTTATCAAATAAAATAACTCGATTACATTTTTTCAGTTTTATACAGTTTTTTTCACAATATTTTGAAGTTGCTTGTGAGTCAAATTTTAAATACATATATTAATTTCCTGCTATGCGTTCCAGCTGTACCAACTTATTTCTTTGTAAAATAAAATAAACTACTTTGAAATTAAAAATGACAGACACATATATCACTGTCAAGGATCTTCTCGTTGGACAGACTATAAAAACCATCTAAAAACTGGAGTAGCTGTAAAATATCGACATCACACGGTAGGTAAATAATGGATTTTAGTACTGCAGAAAAATAATGTCAAAAGATACTGGTTTAAAAAAATTAAGATTAAAGTTAATTAATTAACCTATAAGGTATAAAATTTGGTATGTGTTATTATTAATAAAATAGTTTGTTTTATTTACCTATGTTGTTTTATTTATTCCTGTGGAATATTAAACATTTGTATTTGTACATTAGTTATATTGATAAATATAATCATAAATGCGTGTAGTTTCATAAAGCCTGAAAGTAAATAATAGTTCTTTTTTATATTTTTTTGGTATGTAGTATCTTGTTCTTGTTTGTTTTGTATTAACACATACTGTTTTTATTAAATAAAATAACTCGATTACATTTTTTCAGTTTTATACAGTTTTTTTCACAATATTTTGAAGTTACTTGTCAGTCAAATTTTAAATACATATATTAATTTCCTGCTATGCGTTCCAGTTGTACCAACTTATTTCTTTGTAAAATAAAAATAAACTACTTTGAAATTAAAATGACAGACATCTGTCACTGTCAAGGATCTTCTCGTTGGACAGACTTATAGTATAAATACTGCCTGCTTAAGAATTTAAAAAGTGCATTTATAAAAATATATCTCGTATTTTCGCTCTTTAGTGATATCTAATAGTTGATATTATTAATAATATTCCGTATGATTGAAAAAAAAAATAGCGCAAAGTTGGCCCGAAAATGATTCTGATTTTTATACAAAGCGTCATAATAAGTCATAGGCTACTGGTTAAAATTATAAAGAAAAATATATGCTTTTAAACTAAATCTTAAATATCTTAGAAACGATTTATTTTAGGTATAGGAACATGTATAGTTAAAAAGTAACGAATTGAAAAGCCTTTTCACTAACAAAATAAAAAAGTGGATTTTAATTTGAAAAAAAATGATTTATGATAATTTTTTAATCGCTCAATTCTATAACAGCTGCGGTCATTATTATACGACATTCGAACAATTTAATTCTTGAAATAGATAGCCACGTATTTGCCATGTTTTCTCTTTATGGCACACTGGCTGTGGTAATCACTAAATTTGACGTTTAGGCTATACACATATTTTTGACAGGCAGTTTTTTTCGTTCAAAAATTTTAAATATATTTTTTTCTCAAAAACGGTCAAGATATAGAGTGTATAATATCAAAATTCATAAAATTTTACAGAGAATTTAAGTACATAATAAAAAATGGGGGCACCCATTTAAAATAAGAAAGTTGCTGTCAACTTCCGGTATTTCTGGAAGTGCAGCCATATTGAAAATATTTTTAATCGATAGATCTCGTTGTGAAACTATGATGTGCAAAAAATATCCGAGCTAGCTGTTGTAGTTCTCTAACAACTTCTAATGCACGCTCAGCCTGGGACACCCTGTATAGTCATTAGGATGCTTAATGTGTGATTATTGTGAATCTATTAACATAAAAAAATCCATAGTAAATGAAGAGAATTTTTACGCTTTCTCAATAAAAACTCTTCAGCTTTCATCTGGGATGTTATTAAACTTATTGTTATTAATTTTAATTGTTATTATATCTGTGTTAACCACGCCCTTTTTGACATAAGACATACGTTTACTCGTTGACAAATCGAGTTGCCGCCGATTGACCTTTGGTTCGAGATGGAGCAAACTTAAATAATTGCCTTAATTTCCTTAGCAATCGACATCCGATACGGTATTGCGCTCTCGATTGTGGGCAGGGCCTTATTAATGAACTCTTTCGTAATAGACGTAGCATCGTTATGTTCTTGTATTAGATCTGGACAGTGAAGAACAATTTAATTGTATAATTATAGCTTAATATTTAGTTCCTGCAACAAGGCGTCGGTCGGTCGGCGTCGGTGCATCTGTAGTACCTATAATAAAAACTTAGGAATTTTGTTTAAATGCAAACATAAAGTCTGTACTAGGATGTATTTCAGGAAAATATTTTAATTTCTACAAGGTGGCTCAGGAAAGTGTGAGTGGATCAGGATTTGATCACCTTCTATATTATTACATTTTTGGCTTCATACATTTATATGTATTACATTTCTGACTCTTTTGCATAATCCCAAGATTTTATTAAATTTGTTTTGATAGTTTCAGAGATATTACTAAATAAAAATAATATATTTTTCAGCCTTTAAGAAACTAGGCTTTTATAGTCTGTCCAACAGTCCATAGAAGATTTCGACAAAAGTCCTCCAAAAAATGACAGAAAATACCATTGCCTATGAATTAAAATGACAGACACAACTGTCAATATCAGGGTTCCTCCCGTTGGACAGACTATACTATAATTGATATGTACCTTGCTATAATCTAAAATTATACAGAGTGTTCAAAATTCCACGTTAAACTTTCTAAAATATAAAATAATTTTTATTCGAATATTATGTATATTTTTTTGTATGGAGCAGAATTAAAAAATTGGTCAAGTGCGAGTTGGACACGTGCACGAAGGGTTCCGTACCATTCATTATCTATACAACATTAGACACTAAATTATTATAAATTTTTTTTCCGATTTAGCTGAAATTTTGCACGTTACGAACACATTACTAAAAATTGTATTAATCAATAATAAATATGTAAAAAGTAAAAATAAATATGTAAAAATATGTAAAAATTAAAAAAAGACGATTAAAAAAAAGTCGTTTTGACTAGGATTCGAACCTGCCTTAATACGGCTCCAACGTCATAGCAGCGTAAAGTCCTAACGCTTTAAACTACGCGGCCACCGAAGACTTGAAAGATTCTATGTGAAATTCTTACTTAAAAGATAATGTTTAGTGAAAGTATTTTTTTAGGGTTCCGTACCCAAAGGGTAAAAACGGGAACCCTATTACTAAGACTTCGCTGTCCGTCCGTCCGTCTGTCACAAAGGTCTATCTTATGAACCGTTATAGCTAGACAGTTGAAAATTTTTACAGATAATGTATCTATGTTGCCCAATGACTAAAGAATCCAAGGACAAATAACACCCGAGAGCAAATTGTGACGCTGTCACCAAACAGTGCCGTAGCAGATATTTTTCTTAAGCTAGCTGTTTGAAGCAAAATTTATATTTTTTGATAATTGTTTTGACTACGCCTATGGTGTATCATCCTAATTAATTACGAAAAAAACGTATTAAAATGTTAACAAAAGATACAAAACTAGTATCGACCTATAGCACATATCAAGTACATATAGATGTTAATTGAAATTGAAGAATAATTATCGAATTCAATAAGAAAACGCTAAAAAGTTGGAGTGAACTGTTTATTTACCTATGAAACGTAACTCCTGGCTCTTTTTCCAGGCTGCTGCTTTTACACTTGAAAGCTGAACAACTAATCACCATTGTAATAAAGATTATACAAAGTTTACTACACACAAACTATTAAAAATCGCTAAAATTGTCGCTGGTGACCAAATGATGACTCATTGTTTGCCACCAAAACAAAAAAAAAGGTCACAAATTCTGCTGCAGCCCGTTAGGGGCGTTACATGTCCTTATATTCTTTAGTCATTGATGTTGCCGCTATAAGAACAAATAGTAAAAACAGAATTAAATAAATGTTTATAAATAAAAAAGTACTTTCACTAAACATTATCTTTTAAGTAAGAATTTTACATAGAATCTTTCAAGTCCTCGGTGGCCCCGTGGTTAAAGCGTTAGGACTTTACGCTGCTATGACGTTGGAGCCGTAGTAAGGCAGGTTCTAATCCTAGTTAACGCGACTTTTTTTTAATCGTTTTTTTTAATTTTTACATATTTATTTTTACTTTTTACATATTTATTATTGATTAATACAATTTTTAGTAATGTGATTCTTCATTTTTTTTAAATTACTTATACGCGCATTCAAAATTTCAGCTAAATTGGAAAAAAAGTTTATAATAATATACTGTAATGTTGTATAGATGAATGGTACAGAACCCTTCGTGCGCGAGTCCGACTCGCACTTAACCAATTTTTTTTATAAATATTTATTTAATTCTGATTTTACTATTTGTTCTTATAGCGGCAACATAGATACATTATTTGTAAAAATTTCAACTGTCTAGCTATATGTTCATAAGATAAACCTTTGTGACAGACGGACGGACGGACGGACGGACGGACAGCGAAGTCTTAGTAATAGGGTTCCCGTTTTTACCCTTTGGGTACGGAACCCTAAAAAGGAACATTTGTTATATTATTTTATAGTTCATTTATTATATTATAGTATTTCACAATTTTTAACGATTAGATATTGCTTATTTATTATACGTTTTTTATTTTGTTCCAGGAATTTCAAAAGAACTGGAAGAAGTGATCAAGAAAGACAATTTTGTCGTCTCCTTAAAACACATCAAACCAAGAAGACGTTCCAGAGGCATCGATACATTATTTACAGTAGATTTTCCAGGATCCGAAAATAAGTTTTCTTTATTACTAGACAAGAAAAATAAAAAAAGTAAGTAATAATATAAGTAATATATTACCTTCATTATACACTCAGATGAAAAAACGCAACGGAGAGATATTTTGGTCAATTTTAAAGTGTTATTTTTTTGTTATTTTTAACCCTATTTTCATGAATTTTTTAGCAAGCTGTATATAATTATAACAACTTTAATTCGTAAGCTCAGTTTGTTATAAACTTTAGTATTTGACATATTATACAGGGTTAATCGAGGGGTTGTTTTTTACCCTAACTTTAAAACACCCTGTGCAATAATTTCGTGTGTAAATTTTCCTAAAATATAATTTTACGGTCAGAACATGTCTCCTGAGCATTTTGTTTTTTGAATCATGTCAATACATGCCTTCGTTAATTTTTAAGGACGAAATGAACTCGGCACAAACAATTTGCAATTTTTTCAATTATCACTTCTTTTTGAAGTTGTTTTTCAATATGACAAGGCGGCTTTGGAGATTATTGTGAACTACAAACCACTATGAACTGTACATCATGTTCTACGTTTGGGAAATGCTTGGCAGGAGGGTTAAAGGCCGCGAAGCGCTACCAGCTTCATTAAATGAACTTCGCTTTGTCCTTAAAGAAGAATGAGAAAACATGTCGCAATATGGTAGATGCAGCCTCAATGACAGTATGAACGGACGTATACAGGCAGTTATAACTGCCAAGGGAGACAATACAATGTATTAGGTTATTTTTTACAATTTTTTTTCTGTTTGTATATTTGATTATTACAATTTTTTTTCTATAATATCGTTATTTCTGTTATCGTTATAAATGTTTATTAACACCAGGACTGTATCTTTAGTATTTAACGTTTATTTTTAAAATAGAAAACAAATTTCTTGCAGTAGAGGTATATAATAAAATTATATAAGGATTCTTGCCACTTAACTGCTAATATAGAAATTTAATTCTACGCTGTGTTTGTCATAATGCGGATCAACCTGCTCTTACTACCGGTTTCGGAGCCCTACTCCATCATCAGGTGAGCTTGGGAGATCCACAAAATGACAACCACAGCGCAGAGATAGTTAATTCCGACTTGTCGGAAAGTATCGGTTAGATATTAAGTCCCGAACGGGAGATAGCGGTCTGCGTGCAATGGTAGTACTTTCGTACCACCGAGGCGCAACTATCGATAGTAAAAGGATGGTAAAAGGCTTTTTTTCAGGCAAGCCAAATTATAAAATAGAAAACAAATTTCTTGCAGTAGAGGTATATAATAAAATTATATAAGGATTCTTGCCACTTAACTGCTAATATAGAAATTTAATTCTACGCTGTGTTTGTCATAATGCGGATCAACCTGCTCTCACTACCGGTTTCGGAGCCCTACTCCATCATCAGGTGAGCTTGGGAGCCCTACTCCATCATCAGGTGCGTTCGGGACTTAATATCTAACCGATACTTTCCGACAAGTCGGAATTAACTATCTCTGCGCTGTGGTTGTCATCATTTTGTGGATCTCCCAAGCTCACCTGATGATGGAGTAGGGCTCCGAAACCGGTAGTGAGAGCAGGTTGATCCGCATTATGACAAACACAGCGTAGAATTAAATTTCTATATTAGCAGTTAAGTGGCAAGAATCCTTATATAATTTTATTGTTTATTTTTAATTTAGTATACAGTATCCAGTGCAGCGTAATATGACGTTATGACAATAGTCACCAAAACCATCTCGTCATATTAAAAAATTACATGATGATAAATAATTGAAAAAATTGCAAATTGATCGTAATCAGTTCATTTCGCTCTTAAAAATTAACCAAAGCATGTATTGACATGAATGAAAAAATAAAATGCTCAGGAGTCACGGTTCTGACCGTAAAATTATATTTTAGGAAAATTTACACACGAAATTATTGCACAGGGTGTTTTAAAATTAGGGTAAAAAAACAACCTCTCGATTAACCCTGTATAATATGCCAAATAACAAACTTTATAAAAAAACTTAGTTTACGAATTAAAGTTGACATAATTATGTACAGCTTGCTAAAAAATTCACGAATATAGGGAAACATAACAGAAATATAAGACTTTAAAATTGACGAAAAATTTCTCCGTTGCGTTTTTTTTTGCTTCTGGCACAATATTTAAAACCTTTTAGCGTTTTTATTTGTGTAAACATCTATTACAGAAAAATGTCTAAAATTGTTATGGAATTATTCTTCAATAATTACTTGTACCTAGTAGGAATAACTGTCTGCACATACTTACATTTAAATTCTTTCCATATTGCAGTTATTGTTGAAACTCTGGAAGACAGCAGAGTTAGAGAACAGCCCTTCATAGTGGACTCTCTTAAAGATGAGGATCGTATAATCAAATCTCTAATCCTCTCAGTTAACCAGTCTCAACCTGGTGCTCACGCAAACTTGTACCTCGACTGTGTGTCTTATGGCATGGTAGCGACACCTAGATCTATGAGAGAAATGTACACTAGTATGAGAACACCAGCCCTAGAAGTGGTAAGTAAAAACTTGTTCAACTACTAGCTTCCTGAACCATTATTAAACCATTGTTAATCAAAATAAATAAAGACCATGGAAATCCGGAATTCTTTTACGTTCAATACTGAATCAAAGAAATATTATACTATATCATTATATAACATTTTCTGCTTATAGTTTCACGAAAAGAAAAATTATATGGAGGTCGAAGGCCATAGGGACTTAAGAGCGATCCTAAGCAAAAACGAGTGTCCCCTTTCCATAGAAAAACACTTCGACGTTGATTTTGAAAAGGATATAGCTCAAAATCTATTGAAAGACGATCACAGTTACCAATCTCAACAACCTTACGGTCCATCAAGCGTTGATTACAGAGGAGACATACCTTTGGTTACGACCATCAACGATGGTAAGTGAATTTAGTTCATCTAGCGGGAAACTGCTAATGTAAAAATGAAATTTATTTCTGTTAGTTGGGTTAATCGACGCACTCAACCAGCTGATCAGAGTGGTTAATTTGGAAGTTCAGAAATGTCAAGGTCAAGCTGAAGCTTTCGACAAGCTGAGAAGACTGATAGAGGAGTGCGAACTGTGTAAACAGAGGCCACCAGAAATTCAGCGACCAACATGTGCCAACAATCCTCCCAGGTGCTTCCCTGGTGTGCACTGCTATGATACAAATGATGGACCCAGGTGTGGATCGTGTCCACCAGGATATCTAGGAGATGGTAAAGTTGAAACTTATTTTTGTTGAGCATAACTATTAGAGAAAAAGTCTGCCTTATATGAGATTTTTATAATTGCTTTGTTTTTGGCTGCAATGTTAGATTAGATGCTAGATTTCATGAAATTGCTATTGGCCTGTTCCATTACAACCATGTTTTCCATTGCACTGACAAACATTTTCTGCGCTTTTTTATTGCCAAAATGTGCATATGCTTTTCCTGTTAATCTCATCAGCTCTAAATATTTATTGAGCTTTCAACGTTAGTAGACTTAGTATTCGTAGTATTCACAATTTTCCTCTCTTTGTCTATCAAATCGTCTTAAATTATAGTTTATCATTCATATTTTATCATCATTATTTATCATCATATTATAGTAAATCACCTGTTATAGCTGTTTTTGTTGCCATGCATTTAGAGAAGCGCCAATTATATACTAGTTGAGATTGGCCTCAATGAAATCAACTATTTTTAGCGCTGCCTGAGTATCTGAGAAAATGGCAACTGAATCCCAGACTACAATATTAGTTTATATTTTAAATTTTACATATTTAGTTCAGTCATTGGGGATCAAAAAAGGGGTCTGCTTGGAAAAAAGTCCAGAAGTTTTGCAACTTTGCAGGTTTATAGGTTTTGGGATCCCTAACTAAAATCCATAAAATGCACATTCCTAGACTTGCCGCCGGCGCCGCCATCTTGCCAAGATGGCGCCCAAAATCGGTATTTTGTGAATATCTCGAAAACTATGCGTTTTTCGCGAAAATTTGAGGAGAGCAAAATTAAAGAGAATAAAATTGTATCCTATAAATAAGGTTTTATGAAAATTTTCGTTAAAGTCAACCGTTTAGGCACAAAATTCCTGGAAATTACTAACTAATTGCTTTGAATGAAAGAGGCATATCACACAGAGGTCATTTCAAATGCCGAAATATTTTAACTTCTACATGGTGGCTCAAAAAAGTGTGAGTGGATCTTGATGATTTTTTTTAAACGGAACACCCTGTATATTATTGAATTTTCGGCTTCCTTTCAGATCACTTTACATATTCCTGAGATATGAGTAAATGTATTTCGATAGTTTCAGAGATAATTAACAAATAAAAAAAATATATTTTGCCTTTTTGAAAAAAATTATTAAAAATACAGGAAATGTCTTGAAATCAAAACTATATTAGGTATTTACTTTAGACGGTCTATACTTACTTTGCTATAAAAATCGTAATCGTAAAGCATACAGGGTGTTAAAAATTCTACGCCAAAGTTTCTAAAAATAAAAAATTTCAAAAGTTTTAATAGTTTCGCAGATACATGTAGTAGTATTATTTCATATAGCTCTCCCAATCGTAAAATACGAGAGAAAAAAATCACTGAGTGCCTTTGATAAAAATTTACTGTTGAAAATGCCATATGAAATTAAATCGCGAATATCTGCAAAACCGTTAAATATTTTGAAATATTCTAAACACAAAAAATGTTCATTCCCTAATTCTCCATCTATTCAAAAAATAATCCTACTAATATACTGGGTGTTCTTTTAAAACAAAACGAAGAAAAATTATTTTATATTTAGAAAGTTTGGCGTATAATTTTGAACATGCGGTATGATTTACGATTACCATATTTATAGCAAAGTAAATACAGACTATCTAAAGTAAAGACATAATATAGTTTAGATTTCAAGACAGTTCTTGTATTTTTAGTAATTGTTTTAAGAAGGTCCGAAAAATATATGTATATGTATTGTGGTGATTTAGTGTTTTATTACTACTGTGTAACACCAAAGCCCCAACAGTGTATGTATGTATGTTTTGTACCTATCTTTTTTTATAAAGCGAGGGTCCTACATGCTTCTGCCGCATCCCGCATTTCGACCTCCATATTGCTCGATTTTGCCATTCTTCCTGTTTAAAAGCTCTGTCTCTCATATACTGGTCTACTCCATCTAACCACGTAGTTGTAGGTCTTCCTCTTTTCCTTCTGCTTTGGGGACGATACTCCATTGCCCTTTTTGGCCATCTTTCCCCTCTCATTCTTTTTACGTGCCCATACCATAGTAGCCGTCTCGATTCGATGTTGTCGGTGCTGGTATATAATCGCCTTGTTCTTTGCCTGATCTCCTCATTTCTAACGTGCTCCATCCTTGATATTCGACATGCTCTTCTGAGAAAGTCCATCTCCACTGACTCGACGATCCTTCTTTCTTTTGCTGTAAATTGTCAGCATTCGGCACCGTATTAATATTGGCTCTACGATTGCTTTGTAAATCCTTAGGTGTGTTTGGATGGATGTTTTATTTGACCACAGGAGAGGGTTTAAAAGACCGAGATTACTTTCTTACTTCTTTGTACCTACCTGCTTATCATTAAAATGCAGGTTTTTAATTGTGTATTTATTTAATTTGGGTTAGGTACACTCGGCTATGAGAACTATTATAATATAGATACTCGGCTATAAGGAACCATAATGAACTATAATGGCCCCGTCGCACAGTAGGCAATATGTCCAAACCAAGTTGCAAAAAATAACATCCACAGTTAGCATTTATGACAATAACATTAGATTAGAAACATATTAGTTAAGAGGAAACCACATAAAACTAACAAAAAACATATTCGAGCCCTTCGAGGGGTTGTAAAACGAACTTTTTGCGCAAAAACCCATATGGAAATTTGTGTCCAATAACTGCCTTTTTTTCACAATTTTTAAATAGTAGGCGTTGCATTCAGTGACACAGTATTATAACAATTGGATCGGACGACCTTAGCATTTGCTTTTCGTCAATAATTATTGTGTAAATTGTCATAAACGTGTTTTACGTAGATTCCCGGTTGCGATAAATTTAATGTCAAGGTAAGTAAAAAGTATCTTTTATTTTATTTTTGGATAAAAAACTAGGTGTAAGGGTCAAAGTAGAACATAATCATTTAAGGTTTTTTTGATAGCGGCATATATTCTGTCTTAGAAAAGTTAAGTCAAAAATCGCAAAAAATCCCAACATTAAATTTATTGGAAGCGTAAGCCTCCATGCGTATGTGTATAGTAAGATCCTTTATGAGATATTTCATAAATTAATTGTTATAGTAGCTAGTGAAGAACTTGAAATATAAAATTACGTATTTTTTCTCAAGATTTCCGAAGAGGTATGTCAGAAATATCAAATACTTGAATTGATATTTATATAAATAAAAAAAAAAAAAAAGCAATTAAAATTTTTTAAATTAAATGAAGTGGATTTTTCTTTCAGATTTAAAAAATGTGCACTTTGTGACCATTGCTTCCAGCTGTTATGAAACAAAATATCAGTAAATAGTAAATGGTAAAATAAAAATTTAGATATTTTTAATAGGCATAAGTTCTGTTAATCGTCATTGTTTAATTCTCAGGATATGGTTACTTATTTAAAATATAATAATAAAATATTGTTCACATATTGCCTGGTATTATTAGAGACCAAACTTATTGAAATGACAAACAATCTTGAATAGATTGATACCCAGGGTTTTCTTTTATACAATGACACCCCCTTTATCTTTTTATTTCATCGTTTCCGAAAACGAAATGAAAGTGGTTTTGAATAAATTTGTTAAATGATTTTGCATATACAAAGTGCTTCAAAAAGTCTGGGCATGGTTCAACTTTCTTATTTCTAATTAGGTATAGAAGAATATATAAACAATGGTAGGCTATGCTACATAAAAGTAGTTAGATTTTTAGGAGAAAATAAAAAATTTCTAAAACAAAAAAAAAAAAATTGGGTACTAATTTGAAATAAGAAAGTTGGGTCACGCACATGATTTCTAAGGCACCCTGTATATGCAAAGTTAGACTGTTTTGAAAAAATGTATTCGAGTCCATTAAACTTTTATTCAAGACACATTTTTCGAAAAACGTTGAATAAAAAAGACACAGAGGATGTAAACATATAAAAACAAACTCTGCATATGCCGGAGGAGTAATAATTGCTCAATATTGGTCTGTTTCATCTTGGCTCTGCTAAAAATCGTAAAATTTAGTGAAAATATAAAATATTCTACTGCCTTTTGGTAGCTGTATTAGTCAATAGATGATTTTTCCTATTTTAAGAATCCCCCCACCACCCTCAACCACTCTCAAGTCAGCTAAAACTAACTGGGTTCACGGGCTACTAGCATAGAATGTTTTTACCAAATTTGAATGAAATCGTACAAAAAAAGAATTTTTGCAACATACTTTTGGATTTTTGCCCACTGTGCGTCGGCGTCGAGTCCATTATATGAGGATTACGCTATTTTAAGAAACGCATTGTGTAAGAAATTTATATAGCCTAAAGAACAGATTATTTGTTGAGTACTTATCTCATGACACCAGCTTTATTTGCTGGAGTATATTGATGATGATCATGAAAATAATTATTTTACTACTATCCTCGATTGAAGATTGGTATAATACCAAAAAAAGAAATAATATAATACCAAACCAATTTCTATATACATTTTTGTTTAGGATACGAGTGTAGACCAGGCAGGAGATGCTCAGACCACCCATGTTTCGACGGCGTAGAATGTAGAGACACTGCTGATGGCTATCGATGTGGTCCATGTCCCGCAGGATACGAAGGAAACGGTGAAGACTGCCGCAGAAGAAACCCTTGCGAGTACAACCCTTGCGCACCAGGTACTAGCGATAGTTATGATAGATACCGTTACTAAAATGAAAAATATACCAAATACAAAGTATCAGTAGATGAAGTATAGATAGACCAGGTATAATTTAGAAAAAAAAAATTCTGACATTTTTGTTTGGCTAAGAGATATTTCCCGTTATCAATCTTCAAATTATTACAGGGTATACTCCATAGACTAACTAGTATACTCATAGAAATTGCTGAATTTCTGTGAAAATATAATTTAACTTTATTAAATCGTATGAATAATTTTATAATTATTTTCTTATTGTATTTGGTCTAATCGTATATTACATTTAAACATTATTACTGCTTTCTAGTCACCAGTATTCTTTTATTTTCAGTTGATTTTTGTTACGATTGATATTTTATTATACCTATTTACAGGGTCTTCTTATAAAAAATGGTAGCCAATATTTACACATTTTCAAATTTTTCTTGTTTCAAAATTATTTTTTTTATATAATTTCGTAACTCTATACTGAACGTACTCTTGATATTTTTAAACGGAAATACAAATAAAGTTCGCTCTGAGAATTTAGTAACAAATAAATAATTGTGTTTGTTTAAAACTTACTAATACATATTTTTTTATAATATTAACTAATTTGAGGGGGCGGATCATATTTTTTATTTTCTCTTGTTTAATTAAGAAATAAAAGAAAATAATAAAATAGTACCTTTATAAAATAATTATTAAAATATAAACCAGAAAATAAATATAAGTAGCTATAAATCTCCCCCATATTTGCATGTTTATATTACACGCCTTTGCTTCTATTTAATGACAATATGACACATTAATAGTTTTTTCCCTGTATTCTAGGGTATTTTCATTTGTTAGGATATATTTCCATTGTACACTATTTTTTCTTTTTGCTGTTTGTTTTACATTTAAAGACTTAGATAGTTGGATGTTCTTCCTGTTTTGTAACACTTATCAGGTAATATAGTAACTTAAAACTAAATAATTTTGTTTTATTTTTAAAACAGGTTGTGTACCTGTGTGGAGAACACGTAATACCAGACAATGACGACGCCTCGGTATTATCCAGCAAATGGGTACCTTAGGATGCAGATCGTTGTTAATTTATTTTAGTTGCACCAACATTTTAATACGCCAACCAAAAAAAAATAATTCTACTGAATATCAATTTATAATAAAAAATATATTTTTCTACAAATGAAGTCAAAGTATAATTTTTGTACATACGAATTAATGAAACGAATAATTCTTATATAGTCTGTGAAACGAATAACTTTGAATTTGACAGTTCCCGCGGGCTTTTCTAGTGATAATTTTATTAGGTTAGCAACTTGCGGCCATGCTGACGCAATGCCGTCTCTAATAGAACAGCCTCGGAGCGAGATTTATGACGTCACGCTAGTTAGATACTACGGATTAGTAAATATGTTAAGTAGAACAAAACATAATTATTTTTCGTAATATAGTTTGTATTTTAAAATGATATAGCTTACAGTTAATGAATACAATATATATACCTATTTATAGTAATAATTGGCAACAAACTATGAACCACAGGCAAATGCCGCAAATGTTTTACAGTATGGCTGAAATCATATTCCATAGTCAAAGTGTAGATAGTTTTGTTAAGAATACTAATTTTAAAAAATATGTGGTCATTTTTTAATAAGTTTATATTAGTTTATTAATTGCAGTAAACATTATGTTGTGTGTGGGGTGAATATTTTATATGTAATTTTTTTTTAAATTTTAACTTTTTGTATACACAATTTTTTTCATATGACACAACACTGATGAAGGCTATAATGTTAGCGGAAACGTTTTTTTAACCAAATAAAAATAATGAAAAACCAAATGTAAACTTGATCAGCGTTTCTCCCGAACCTAAATCCCAAGAAAAGCAAAAACTTTGTAAACAATTTTATAAATGACAGCGATCTTTATTTCATAGCCATCGCCGGACGCCCCCTTTTTTTCTATGGATATTGTATTATTTGCAACATAATTTTTCAGAACATTAATAACAAATACATCATTAAGTTAGTGAATATTGAATATTTTTTGTAAAAATAAGATCGATTTTCAAACCCCTAAATTTAAAATATATTTTACATCTTATCACTATCTTAATATTAAATCTATTCATTATTTGTATATTGTAAAAACATTTGCTGCATTTGTATGGTTCATAGTTTATTTTGCCAAAGTATTTATCTTTATAAATAGGTATATATTGTATTTATTAACTGTATATTATGTATATTCATGTAAACTATATCATTTTTAAAAATACAAACAAAAAATACGAGGAATAAATGTTTTCCATGTATTCTGTACAACATATTTATCAAGCCATAATATCTGAACTAGCGTGCCGTCATAAATCTCGCTCCTAGGCTGTTCTACTAGAGACGGTATTGGTCTGATATTTAGAAATATCAAAAGCTTTGATGATATTTTACTTTGAATTATGGAATCTTTCAAAGGATTTTCGCAAGAAGAGGAAGAACTACTTGTTTTATTATTTTCCTTTTTCTATTTCCCACGAAAGTAAAAAAGAGTTACCTATCTGATTCGTTCAGGCAATCAATTTAAAGAATATCAGTAACTTTTTTAACAGAGGGATTTTATATTTGCCATGTTGGTAAAAAATAACGGTCCAAATTCAAAGTTATTCATTTTATAGACTATATCTGTTTCATCAAAGGTGCCCGGTGAAGTAGAGAAGTCTTAGAATAGAATTATTTATAACTTCATCCCCAATAAAATGTAATTACATTTTTTTTATTTATGTTTCTAAAGGTTGTGTAGACACAGAAACCACAATATTCTCTACAGATAGTATATTTTTTTTTTTAAATTTTATATTTATTTCTATTTTTTTAATAATTTTGTTTAAATTTTGCTTTGTATGAATTTTAAATTCAAAAGAAATTTGGTTGGACGTTCATTACATGCACCTTTAATATAAAGTATGCAAATATTTGATTTATTTTTGCTCAGGGCGCACCCCAAAAAGTGGCTCACCCCTATAACTTTTTATTTTTCAGATAAAAAACAGGTTTGGTATGTTAGTATATGACATAAATTAGAGAGCAATGATGCAACTGAACGAAGTACAATTGAG
>NW_022146201.1:39213-70817 GCF_002938485.1 Sitophilus oryzae | reverse complement strand
AAGAAAAGAGAGATTAGGGGGTGGTGTCAGAAAACTAAGATCCATACCAAAGATATTTTTTCTTATGGAACATCCGGTATTATTTATTTAAAATTTTTGGATTTCTGGACATAAAATAAGACATTATTGTAAGGGTTTGAATATGGTCTAAAGCTTGGTTTTTGGAGATATCTAAAGATATTAAATATGCAATGCTATAATAAAATTTTGTCAACACCTTGTACATTACTTTCAGAAATTAATTCTGGTGCTGACTTTTAAGCCAGAGAAAATAAACTTTGGCTAAAAAATTTGATTGCTTCCTTAACTGTATACAGAGGTATCAAAAAATTGCTGGTCTATTTAACTATGTATTTTAATAAAAACTTATTTTTTTTTTTTTTTTTTTTTTGTATTTTTTTAAATAAAGTAGAAGCAAAGTTTTACATACTTCTTCTTATAATTATGAGTTTCCTAATTACTATCGTGGCTCAAGATTTTGAATAAAAAGCGATTTATTCAATAAAACTGTAATCAATATGGCTGATGTCACAATGATGGTAATTTTTTGGTAACGACTTTAGTAGCTATTTTCAAAAATCGACATTAGTTTATGGACTTTTAATTTAAATTTTATAAACAGTTTATTTTTAAATTTTATTGTTACCTACAACAGTTTTAATAAGTAAGCATTTATTATTTTGGTCCAAGAAAAAATAAAGAAAAAAAAAAAAAATTTGATTTATATTACGATGACTTGTAGATATATTGGATTTTATATAAAAGAACCAATTGAGGCAAATTCATTTTCTTCACTTCCAACGAACAGGTTTTCTGCCTAATATTTTTCATATCAACTCTGGCGAAATAGGCAAAGTAATTTTAATAAAAAGAACGCTTATCAGGAAGATTCCATTTGGATATCTTTGAGCAATGCAAAGCCCAACAAGGAGCCAATTAGTTCCTCAACAAAAAAACAAAATCACTATTAACATAATGCATTCCCTTCCGCAGCAGATACTGCTTTCATTTTTCTTGATAAAATAATAAATATTTACTTATTAATATTATGCAGTAAATTAAATAAAAATAACCTGTTAAAATTTAAATATAGTCCATAAGCTAATGTACGATTTTAAAATAGCTACTAAAGTGTCACTAGAAAATTGCATGGCGACACCAGAAACATCTGATTACAATTTTATTGCAAAATCGCTTTTTATTCAAAATCTGAAAAAAAAAAAAAAAAAAAAAAAAAAATAAGTTTGCAAAAAGCAATTTAAAATCTGCTTCGACTTAATTTAAAAAAAATACATAGTGTTGTATTTGGAATAATATGCGAAGTTTTTATGTAAAATAAATAGTATAAAAATAGACCAAGCAATTTTTGATACCCCTGTATACATTTAAGGAAGCAATCAAATTTTTTTTTTTTTTTAAAGTTTATTTCTCTGGCCTGAAAGTCAGCACCAGAATTAATTCCTGAAAAAATAATGTACAAGGTGTTGACAAACCTTTTTTATTATAAGCGAGTATATTTAAAATATACTTAAAATATCTCAAAAACGAAAGCTTTTAGAACATAATAAACCCTTACAATAAATGCTTATTTTAATAATTCCAAAATCCAAAAAATTAAATAAAATAACCGAATGTTCCATGAGAAAAAAATATAACCTTTGGTATGGATCTTAGTTCTGACACACCCTGTACATTTCAAATAATTTTAAAAATTATCACATTGCCTTCCCACATATACCCATAAAATAGTTTGTTTATACATGTATTCCGTTTTGAATGAATTTTCCCGGAGGCGAATGAAGGTGCGCCACCCTGTGAAAAAGAAAGAAAGTTTATATTAGAAGAGAATTAAATAAACTTCTAAAAAATCTGATTTGAGTTGGATTATTTAAAAAAAAACATAATTTGCTTTAATATTACGAGTACTTGAGATTGTTTAAATCATAATATAAATAGAATTATAGATATAACATTAAATCATACTTAAATAGGAACTACGAAACATTCATTCTAATTCAGTCCATGAAACTTGTGCACGGTCTCAAGAATTGACTGTTGGAGCAACAAATCTATGCGATTCTCAGTAAAATCATCTGCTCATTTATTATCACTCTGATTTAGTCACTCTAAACCGTTGTTACTTACACACAGATGTTCATTTGGTGGACTTGTGAAATTTAAACGGCGCGCCATAATTTTTCAACCAAAAAGGAAGCAGAGATCACATTTTGATATATCAATACTAAATAATTTTACATAATATATTCATGGTTTTTAATATACTGAGGAATTGTGTCATATTTCTATATGTTTTAATCTAGAAAGACGTGTAGAAAACATGTTTTACTTTAAATAATTCTGATTTTTACACATTTTTACACTATTTTTTGGTCCGTAAAAAATACCAGGTATTTGCCGAACCCCTCTTTCTCTTCCACGTGAGTTTTCAAGGGGGGGGGGGTCAAGCCAAACTTTGGCTTGACGCCTCCCCATTGATTCTCTCACGTAATGGACGCCCCTTAAGAATATATTATCAAATTTTATTTCAAATTCATAACTAGTTTATCTATGAGACGCAGTTCTTTGTAAATGTCAATACGTACAATGGTAGAGAATAAAAATCGTGTAACATACCTGTTTTTGATATTTTAGGGTTCTTACAGATGTGGAGAGTGTGAGTATGGCTATTACGGAAATCAATCGGTAGGTTGTCATCAAGGGGAAGGTTATTGTCGTAGTGGAGTTCGATGTCATAGTAGAGCCGAATGCGTTAGTCTAGGTAAATAAATTAACATTACAGCACACATATCTTAAATAAATACTCATAGAATAAAAAAGTAATGTTGATAATATGATTATAAATTCATTGTAAAAGAGTACAGATGTCCCATTTTCATGTGTTTAATGGGATTTCTCTTTTATGAGTAGAGATACAAGTTTTTCACATCACTTTTCTACTATTTTATGATACTTAACTTCATTCAGAACGTAGCAATTAGTGAAATAAATTAATGGTTTCAATTAGCGTACAAGTTTGGTTTGGTTGCGAGGTACTGAATGAAGCTTAAGGACGACACACACAATCTGTGCACTGGAGTTTTATAATAACTATTGCAAAAGCAAAAATATTTTATTTTTCTAGGTGGCGGTGAATACACTTGCCAGTGCGTCACAGGATACGCTGGCAATGGAGAATATTGTGCATTTGATCGTGATGCAGATAGCTACCCTGATACAGAGTTGCCATGTCGAGAAAAACATTGTAGACAGGTAATTTACTAATTTTTACCCAAAATACTTACAATCTAAATAAATGTTACAATAGAAAGTTATTTTCAATTTTAGTTCTGGACAATATTTTTATTAATTATTTATTTTAGGACAATTGCCCACACACTCCCAATTCTGGACAGGAGGATACCGATGGTGATGGAATTGGAAATGCTTGTGATCCAGATCCAGACGGCGATGGAATTGAACGTGGTGTAAGTTAGAAAAATTCAATGTGTTTGGTATATTGTTATTTATGTTGCTTAATAACATTGCAATGACTGATATAATAGTAAAGTTGACTTTCAACAAAATTTTATTTAATATTCGTAACTAGTGTATCTATGAGACGCATTTCTTTATAAATGTCAAGACGTATAGTTTTGCAATAGAAAAAAAAAAGTAAAACAGCATTGTATAGAAATCATATAACGTTTTAATTTTTTAGTAGACAAATCTGAAAAAAATAAAGTTGCTCTTTTATTTTTATATTGTTATGTTTCAGTGAAGAAATAATCCCTCACATACTTACAGACCTTATTTACAGTTTACTTTGTTTTTCAGTATAATTTTATTAAAAAAATACAGTGATTGCAGTTGATAGTTTAATTTGGTTTGAAAACGTAGATTTCCCAGGAAATTACAGTCAACGGGTGTCATTTTATTGAAAAAAATTGAAACTCGATAACAATAATAGTGTCATCAGCAGATGATGATTTTTTTTAAAACTATTAAGTTGTTGACATCATCCGCTGATGGTACTAACATAGTTAGAGAAACATATGTCTAAAGTTTAAAAATAAAATATTTTGGTAAATTTATGTACGTAATTTGTTATTAAAAAGTATAGTAAACTTTAGATGTATTAACTGAGCCAAAAAATGTAGTATCTTAGGAAGACTTAACTGTTTGGAATATATTTTCTTGCTCCTGTTTTAAGATAATTCTTAAATAGGTATTAGAAATATATAATTAACTTTTCTAACATGTATATTTTTTTAAAGGATAACTGCCCTCTTCATAGAAACCCCGACCAACGTGATTCTGAAACAGATCCAGATAGAGTTGGAGATGTGTGTGATAACTGCCCATTGGTTCCTAATCCAGATCAATCAGACATTGATCGAGATGGCTTAGGAGATGTCTGTGATCCTGACATGGACAATGATGGTAAGTTTTTCTATCTGACAAAGAAGTTACATACGATACATACATTTCTAAAGAAATACATACAATCAACCACCAAGTGTACTGTTTTCACACACTGATAACGTTTCATTCATATAATTTATTAATTTTATAATTATCTTTTCTGTAATTTCAAACTAATGAGCATTTCTTTATTTGCAGGAATCAGAAATGAAGATGATAATTGTCCAAGAGTAGCCAATCGTGACCAAATCGATAGTGATCGCGATGGCCTTGGAGATGCTTGTGATAACTGTCCACGAATTTACAATCCCCGACAGGAAGATTCCGACGATGATAGAGTTGGTGACCTTTGTGACAGTCCAGAAGATACAGATAGGTAAATAGTATATAGAAAATGTTAACACAAAAATTGTAAACGCTAAAATTTGCAGAAGTTTGATCATGAGTTTGATTGCAAAGAATTTGATCATGCTACTATGCTCATTACTTAGTAATGTCATGAAGTTTATTACCAGCAACTTTAAAATAAATATAGATTTTTTCTAAACACTTAAATATTATTGAATATTTTAAATCTTATATAAACATAAACTCACCGGCAAAAAAAACCGGCCTCTAAAAACTAGACCCAATTTCAAAGTTGGATTTCTCGCGAACCACTCATTAGATTTTGATGATTTTTTTTTGAAATTGTAAATTAATTCCTTTTTAACGAATGCTACGTCAGAAATTTTTATTCTGAATTTATTTTGAGCATATACAGGGCACAACAATAAGACGAATAAGTTTAAATTTTTTTTAAACAATAAGTTTTTTGCCCGAACTTTGTAACACCCTGTAGGGTGCAGCAGCGGTAGTAGCTATTGTTAAATTAAATCACATTGTAGCCTCATCTTTTGTGAGCATTTTGTTTTTTTAATCACCACAATATCTCTTTTTGTATTGGAGATATGCTGTTTTAAAACGAACGTCTCGGAAAAAATGCTTACAGGGTGTTAAAAAAATCGTCTTATTGTTGTGCCCTGTATATGCTTAAAATAAATTCGGAATAAAAATTGCTGACGTAGCATCCGTTAAGAAGGAATTAATTTACAATTAAAAGAATCATCAAAATCTAATGAGTGGTTCGCGAGAAATCCAACTTTGAAATTGGGACTAGTTTTTAGTGGCCGGTTTTTTTGCCGGTGAGTGTATTTTTACATATATTTAGGGATGGTGTAGGTGATGATAGAGATAACTGTGTTCACAAGGAAAACCCTGATCAGAGTGACATTGACAGGGATGGGGTTGGTGACGTTTGTGATGACGATATTGATGGAGATGGCATTGTCAATCACAGAGACAATTGTCCATTGGTATATAACCCGGATCAGTTGGACACGCAACGTGAGTATATGATTTCTAAAAATTTAATAAAACAAAGCAGTAATTCTTTGAAGATTTTCGAGATATCGATTTTTGAATTCAGAGTTCGACCATTGTACACCAACAACACAACTCAATTCCGCTTATATTTTTTTAGCAAAAATTCCAGTGTTTCTAACTTGCACTTAAAAATTTTCAAGCTAGAGGGAAAATTACAACGACTTATTAAAAAATAAACAAATAAAGTATCACGAGGCGTAATTAAATTGTAAATCATAAAATTGTACAAAACGACAAATCTGCTATATCACCTTCCACGTCTCTTAGCAATTTCTCGGTTTATTTCATACATTTGGCAACGTGTTTACTGTTCTCTCTTTGTTCAGTACATTATAAACGCATTGTACTCTTCTTCTATACGGAAATTTCGACCCAAAATTAACCTTTGCCAGTCCTTAGTTAGGCCAGTCATTTAAGACGTCCCACATTGCAAACGGGACTGTATCTACTAATTTTTTATATATTGTTAGGACCCATGAGATTAAGTTATGCCCAATTTTGCAACCCTCAAAAC
Source organism: Sitophilus oryzae (assembly GCF_002938485.1). Lineage (NCBI taxonomy): Eukaryota > Metazoa > Arthropoda > Insecta > Coleoptera > Curculionidae > Sitophilus > Sitophilus oryzae. The sequence goes on along the minus strand of NW_022146201.1, from coordinate 64,456 downwards.
CCTGTGCTACTCTCGTGATACTAAAAAAACCTCAAAATTTTGGTACTTATTTCAGTTTTTTTGAAAAAACTGTATTAAGAAAGCATTTTTCAAATTTAATTGTTTTATACTTTTATAAAGTCAACTAAATTTCCTACAATTTAAGCCCAACCCGAACCCTCTAGGCCAATTCGTTGTTCAAATACAGCCAATCAAAGATCGGCAATTTTTTTGAAAAACTAAAAATTTATGAGTACGGTCACATTCCAAAGCACGTATCGGCTAAACTAAGAAAAATAAGAAAGAAATAGAGTTGTGGAGAATTTATTCAGCTTTAATTTGATGTAAGAATGAGGCCGCTAGGCATCGTATTTTGCTCAAAAACCTAAATATAGTAAAACATCGAAGTTTGGGGGGTCTCATGAAAACATATTTTATTAAACGTATTTAAAAATAAACAACACAAATATAATATGTATAAACTATAAAATATAATACAAAAGACCTACTTTACTTGGTCCTCTTAGAAGGACTGGGCCCCATCCATTCTGGATCAGTCCGAGAGGGGGGAAGAGGAGGAGGAAGGACATTCTCTGACGATGGAGGTGGGTCCTCTTATGTTAAATCGTTCAATTCCTCGTCCTCCTCACCCAATATGATGGGAGCAACGTTGCTGCAGCTTCGCCCTTGGCAAAAGAAACAGAGAAACACTTCAGTCCTGCTTTTCTGCAAGTGCAAGAAGGATCCTGCACTTGTACTGCTGTTGGCTGCATAGGAGCAGCCTTTCTTGCATCTGCTTGCAACCATCTTAAGCAGGTTTTGAGGGGCGGGCTCTGCACGCATAGTTATTGGCATAAGACCCTGTTGACTGGTGGTCCATCTCCAGTCGAATGGATTTTTCTCGACCCCCCCCCCCGCTGTTCAGCGTGCCCTGATCTCCTCCATAGAGGTTCAACAAAATCTTCTCGCCAGCATTTCCTACTTCTTCCTGCGTCGAGTTTGGATCAAAGAAAATGGTGGCGAGATCTATCCAGTGGGGATTTTTTTTGTAGACATTCGCACCACTTCATTTTGCCTTGCCAGAAATGAGCAGAAGTGGTGTCACACCCACTGATTGCATGCAGAAACAAAACCATCTCTCCTGGAAGCTGAATTTTTCCGCTTAAAAAGAATTTGCCTCATATTGAGCGCACTCATATCCACCTCTACCCCCTTTCTGGAAGTGGAGGTTTGTTTGTCCACAGCACAAGTCATTTAGGAGGGCCAGTAAATCAATATCCTCCCCCATGACAAAAACTTGTTCGTACGATGAACTCTTGGAGAGGGCAGTTCTCACTATCTCAGCATCGGCGTATTCTGGTGATTGATGTACCTCGATACCTTGTATCTCAAATTCGGTACACATCATGCTGATCAGTCGGTGTTTGTTTGCATAGGAGAGCACTTTTGCTTGAGGCACTTTGATGAGCACTTCATCAAACAAAATGTCACCACAGGAAAGAGAAGAAGATCGCCGCAGACGTTCAGCTGATTTAGTGTTTTTCATAGCCGCATCTTCTAGGTATCCATCAAAAACAACTGCAACATTTTTACCAAAGTTGTTTAAAACGTTGCTGACGTATCCAGCCACAATATCTTTGACGAATAATTTCGATGCCAGCCTACCAAAACGCCTTGTTTCCTGGGATAATGTTTTTAGCGAGCATTGTAAATGCTGAAAATAGTAGGAAGATTTGGTACCCCTGCGCATGCCTTCTTCGGTGAACAAGGACAACGGATATGGTGCTAGCTCATAAGCAAAATGCTGCTTCAATTGCTCATCGGATTATTTGCAGACCCTCTGGAATATGGTGAGAGGATCAACATTAACTTTTTTATCCAACACTTTCACAGAGGTGGTGACTGATGCCAAGGTCTTCACTTTTCGTTTTTGAGGAAAATACGTCACCTAGCGGCCCTTTTCTTACATCAAATTAAAGCTGAATAAATTCTCTACAACTTTATTCCTCATGACTTTCCTCTAGAGCCATTAGTTTAGGCGATACGATATTTTTAGTTTTTCAAAAAAATAGCCGATATTTGATTGGCTGTATTTCGACAACGAATTAGCTTAGAGGATTCGGGTTGGGCTTAAACTGTAGGAAATTTAGTTGACTTTATAAAAGTATAGAACAATTAAATTTGAAAAATGCTTTCTTAACATAGTTTTTTCAAAAAAAACTAAAATAAGTACCAAAATTTTGAGGTTTTTTGAGTATCACGGGAGTAGCACAGGGTTTTGAGGGTTGCAAAAATGGACATAACTTAGTCCTAACAATATATTAAAAAATGGTAGATACAGTCCCGTTTGCAATGTTTGCCTTTTTAAATGTCTTAGATGACTGGCCTAAGTATGTATGTAAACCGTTCATAAAATAAAGCGACAGCGAACGGCAACATTGTTGGGTATGCGAGTTGAATAGTGGGACGTAGAAGATAACTTACGGGATAGATACGGGACAACACCGGTATCAGGTCTAAGGAGAGACCAAGTTAAAGAGGTGGAGAAAATGGAGACAGATCCTCCAGCCTCCACCTCTCGGGTTCCTCAACCGGAGGCAAGCTCCTCGACTGTGAAGAGCGGCACGGAGGGCCAAACTCCAACCGTGGAAGGGTGTGTACCCTCGGAGGAAGAACTGTTGTCAGAGGAAGATGGGAAATACCCTATCCCCTCTACAACAGGGGTATGATGGGTTATAGATTGTGCGATACGAACCAATATTCAAAAAACCGTATATTCAACCACAAATCCCTCCAGAGCAAGCAGGATTCACAAGAGGTCGAGGAACGCGTGAACAAATTTTGAATATCCGTCAGATTATCGAAAAGGCCCGAGAATTTAACAATCCGCTCTATATTTCTTTCATAGACTATCGAAAAGCTTTTGACAAAGTCAAATGGTCAAAACTATGGATGGTTCTTAAAGAAATGGGCGTGCCTCTTCATTTGATTTAATTGATCCAGAATCTCTATGTAAATACCAAAAGTAGAATTACCATCATGAAAACTTTGATACCCTTGGAAGAAATGAAGCCTTAAAAGGTACATACCCAATTTCACAAAATTGAAAATATTTCGAAAACGGTATGGTTTAACTGTAATAAACCTTAATCAAATTTACCTTTATTTTAATCGTAGAAACTAAAAATGTAATAATATACAGGGTGTTCCATTTAAAAAAATAAATAACTTCTCTGTATCTTGTAAAATTATTTTTAAATTGTACCTCTAATAGTCCTTCATCGAACCCAAAATTTACAATTTGTAAAAATCTCATCGTTTAGCTACAATACTCCGTGTCGTATGTGGTGAACAACCCTGTATAGAGCGAGTCAAACTAAATGTATTTTTCACCACTTTTTTAAATGGAACACCCTGTATTTGGTATAATAATAGAACAAGGTTTTATTTGGTTTGGTTTGGATAGAACCTGGTTTTGTTTAATCTTTTGGTTTTATTAAGCACTTTCTATGCCTAACATCAATATTTAATGAGAAAATTGTATTTTTTATATATAAGACCATACCTGACTTTTGCTCTTTTTTGTTCAAAGGTAGGCGTTTATTATTAATAGCGTCAATCCTATCTACTACAGTGTGGCATATCTGTCACATAATATTGAATATTACTTAAATTATTTTTACTATTTACTAATCTATCACTTTTAAAGGTAGCTCTATCTAAAATTATTTTTTTACAAGTGCCGATGGTAACTACGAAGTAACCCTTATGACAAAAGCGACCTTAAAATATACTGGAGATGTCGTCTGGAAACCTCCATCAATTTATAAATCATCCTGTGAAATAAACGTTCAATATTTTCCATTTGATGAACAGAGTTGTTTAATGAAATTTGCTTCTTGGACATACAATGGTCTTCAGGTAAAAACTATTTTATACAAATGAATTCACTTTAATTATTTCTTATCCAAGTATGTTCTACTGGATATACATTTCAAATAGTGAAACAATTACGATGTCTTAGACTTACAAACATAATAATTAATTAATATATTATATTTTTATTATACAGGGTGGCGCACCTCATTCGCCTCGGTTGATTATAAACGGAAAGATGTAGAAAGAAAATATTTTATGAGTATATGTGGGAAGGCAATGTGCATAATTTAAAATTATTTTGAAATGTATAGGGTGTGACAGAACTAAGATCCATATCAAAGTTATATATTTTCTTGGAACCCCCGGTATTTTATTTCATTCTTGGATTCTTGGACATAAAATAAGGCATTTATTATAAGGGTTTAATATGTCTAAAAGCTTTGGTTTTTGAGTTATTTAAAGATACTTAAATATGCATGCTATAATAAAAAGGTTTGTCAACACCTTGTACATTATTTTTCAGAATTAATTCTGGTGCTGACTTTCAAGCCAGAGAAATAAACTTAATACTAAAAAATTTAATTGCTTCTTTAAATGTATACAGGGGTACCAAAAATTGCTGGTCTATTTTAAATCTTTATTTTACATAAAAACTTCGTTATTTCAAATGCAACACTATGTATTTTTTTAAATAAGTCGAAGCAGATTTAAATGCTCTTTCAAACTATATTAGGGTTTCCTATACTCAGATTTTGAAGAAAAAGCGATTTTTCAATAAAACTGTAATCAAGATGGCTGGTGTCGCCATGGCAATTTTCTAATGACACTTAGTAGCTATTTTCAAAATCGACATTAGTTTATCAACTTTACCGACTTTATTTAAATTTATAAAAGCTTACTTTTATTTAATTTACTTACAATAATATTAGTAAGTAATTATTTATTATTTTATCAAGAAAAATGAAGCAGTATCTGCTGGCAAAAGGAATGCATATGTTACTAGTGATTTTATTTCGTGAGAACAATTGCTTGTTGGCCCGAAAGGTTCATGCTCAAAGATATCCAAATAGGAATTTTCCTGATAAGCGTTCCTTTGAAAAACTAATTTTCCTATTTCTCAGAGCTGATGTGTGGTATATGAAAAACATATTAGGCACAAACCTGTCGTTAGAAGTGAAGAAAATTAATTTGCCTTAATTGGTTCTTTTATAGAAAATCCAATATATTTAAAAGTCATCGTAATATAAATCAAAGAACTACTTCTTTATTTTTCTTGACAAAATAATAAATGCTAACTTATTAAACTATTGTAGATTAAATAAAAGTAGTAGAATTAAATAAAAGTAAGCTGTTATAAATTTAAATAAAGTCCATAAATAAATGTCGATTTTGAAAATAACTACTAAGTATCACTAGAAAATTGCCATGGCGACACCAGCCATCTTGATTACAGTTTTATTAAAAAATCGCTTGTTATTCAAAATCTGAGCCAGATAGGTATAGGACACCCTAATGTAGTTTGAAAGAGCATTTAAATCTACTTGGATTTATTTAAAAAAATATATAGTGTTGCATTTGAAATAACAAAGTTTTTATGTAAAATAAATGTTTAAAATAAACCACCAATTTTTGATACCCCTGTATAAATTTAAGGAAGCAATCAAATTTTTTAGTAAAGTTTATTTCTTTGGCTTGAAAATCAGCACCAAAATTAATTCTGAAAAGTAATGTACAAGGTGTTGACAGACCTTTTTATTATAGCATGCATATTTAAATATCTTTAAATATTTCAAAAACCAAACCTTTTAGACATATTAAACCCTTATAATAAATGCCTTATTTTATGTCCAAGAATCCAAAAATGAAATAAATTACCGGGTGTTTCATAAGAAAATATATAACTTTGGTATGGATCTTAGCTCTGACACATCCTGTACATTTCAAAATAATTTTAAATTATGCACATTGCCTTCCCACATATACTCATAAAATATTTTCTTTCTACATCTTTCCGTTTTCGTATAATCAACCGAGGCGAATGAGGTGCGCCACCCTGTATTTTAAATTGCTATCAAAAATAACAAACCAAAAATAAAAATGTATCATAAAATCGCAAATTATGAACATACTTCTTATAATTTCAAAATTAAAATTTTTGATTAAACATATTTCATTTTATATTAAATAATATTACTTCTATAATTTGCATATAAAACATATATCATATTATTAAACCAAAATAAAGGTGAATCATGAATTGGCAAATTATGAACATACTAATTAAAATTTTTGGTTAAACCGTTATTTGGCATGACAATTTATATAAATTTTATTAAATATTTTATTTTATCTTAAATATTACTTACACAGGGTGAATCTTAAATAAGTGCAAATATCTTCAGGGCTGGTAGATCTCGATAAAAGAAACATATTTTCTGTTTACCATTTTTCAAACTCCAAAATAACCGAGTTATTTTACGTTGATAATTTAACAAAATATATTTTTTACGTAAATTTTGAGAAACACTGAATCTTTTCTGGATTCTTTCTTGTAAATTTAATCTACTACCTATGTTACCATATTATCAAGAAATTATGTTGCAGAAAACTTATGTATGTATCAAGAAATTATGTTGAGGAAAAGCCTCGGTCCTCTAAAAAAACTAAAAAAATGATCAATTTTTTTGCGAAATAAAGTCTATAGAAGTGTTTCTGGGGCCGAAATATACCACCCCTATGAATATTTACACTTATATAAGGCTCACCGTGTATAATTGGTATATAAAACACTATGTAATTTCCAGGTTGATTTAAAACATATGGATCAACATGCTGGTAGTAATATTATTAAAGTTGGTATAGATTTATCCGAATTTTACTTATCAGTAGAATGGGACATTTTGGCTGTTCCCGCCACAAGAAACGAAGAATATTATCCAGATAGTCAAGAACCTTTTTCAGGTAACTTTTTATTAACTTTTTTTTAAATTTAAATCGTATTAACATTATCACAGTGAAGTAAATTACAAGGAAATTAAAATTAGGAAAAATTACAAGTAATCGTGAATCGTAGTTTTATAAATTATGAAACCGACATTAAGTCAAAGATAATTCTACTACGAATAGATAACCCACATGAAAGGGACGGCTGGAACCGGCCAAAAGACATCAATGCACACGTAAACTTTAATATTTCGTGCGGAAACCCTCGTGAACGAGACGCGGCGTTGCCAATAACTGTATTTTAGAAGAAATCTATATTTAGTTAGAAAATTATATTGAATTTAGCATTTAGCATTTATCTTTAGAATTTTTTTGTAAATTTGATACAAGTTAACTTGAAATAAAAAAACTAAAACTAAACATATTTTAATAGATAACACTCATTTTTACAAAAAGCTATATAACAACATTTGACAATCAAAGAAACAAAATAAAAATTTGTCGAGTCAAATCTAAAAATTAGTTAAATGAAAAGAAGTTTTAAATATATTGACTTATAGAGGAGAAAAAAATTTATGTATTTTTCATTTTGATATTTATAGTATATACAGTGTCCCATTTTCGTGTGTTTTACAGGGTTTATCATTTATGAGTAGAGGTACAAAGATGAGGTTTTCACGTTTTCACTATTTAGTATTTTATTATTTTTTCGTTTGATTTGCCTTCCTATGGGATTTCTAAAAATATAATTTAGGTAATCTATATTTATTTTTATAAATAAGGTAAAAAATGCATTATATTTAACTTTTTCACATACGCGGCTTGTTTGAATTGCGTAATCAATACAATCGAATAATTTATTCGACTTCAAATTTTAGATGTTGGTTATTCCACGCTTCTGTGTGTAAAATTATTGCACAAGTGCATCAACAATTTCTGTAACTCTGATTGACAGCCGTGTCATGTAAAAATTAGACAAGTTCATTTTCAGTGCAGTTTATTAAGATAACACCGTGGAAAGCATAATTATCTGATTAAATAAAATAAAATAAAATAAAATAATAATAATCTTTTAAACAAGTTTATTCATGTTAAAAAGTTAAAAAATGCATTTTTTACCTTGTTTGTGACAAATAAGTATATTATAGTTGTAGAAAGCTCATAACAAGGCAAATAAAATAAAAAAATATACAGGGTGTCCCTTTAAAAACTACCGAACTTGAGACAAATTACATATTAACATTGGTTTATAATTTTTTCGAATTTCGATAAAACTGTTAAAAGAAAGAACATGTGTGATACATTTACTTTTTATAACAGAATAAAAATGTACTATACAGGGTGTTTCAAAAACATGTACCATCTCTTGTGGGGAGATTCCTCACATAAAAATAAGGCTTATTTTTCGTATCAATATAGGTCCGATTCTGCTTTGTTTCAGTAGCTACTGGGTATTAAAGTCTTAATAATCTTTCGATTTATTATAATTTTCTTCCAAGTACTTTTAGTGATTTGAATTAAATTTTTGGGGTAAAGTTACTATAAGTGTTACATATTTTAATGCTAAAAAGCGTCAATAAATTCATCAGGGACGTGCAAAAACATGTGCGCCTCTGACGGTTTTTTGATATCAAAACTGTGTAGGCCATTTAATGCCAATTAAAAGGCATCTCTTGATATTTTCTCCAATTCGGCCTCCTTAATGAGATAAACGCAATTTTATTAATCACAATAATTAATAAAATTAAAATAAAAATAAAAAAGTAATAAATTATATCTTTACCTAATTTATTATTAAAAATTATTACTATGTCATTTTATTCTACTAGTAATAATACATCAAACTAATCCAACATACAGCAATTTCAAATAAAAAAATATTGGTTATTAAGATAACAACAAAAAACCTAATTTTAAAAAATTTTAACATCCTGTAACTCTAAAACTATGCATTTCCATACCCATGTTTATAGGAACTTTTTTTCATATTTTTTGATGAGGATATCGTTTTGCGTTTATCTCATCAAGGAGGCCGAAATCGACCAAATATCAAGAGACAACTTTTAATCGGCATTAAACTACTTACACTATTGTAGCTACGAAACAAAGCGGAATTGGACCTATGTTGATATGAAAAATTAATCTTATTTTTACGTGAGAAGTCTCCCCACGAGAGATGGCACATGTTTTTTGAAACACCCTGTATAAATACACTTTAAACATACTGGGTGCCCCATTTAAAAAAAATAGTTCATACCAATAACGGTGACATTTGGCAACTTATGACATTATTGATTATAATAAACAATAAAACTTGACTAAAGACCCTAAAATTTGTTTTTTAATGAATGTTCTATAGAAAAATAGAAAAGTTATAGCCTGGCAAAAATGGGACAAAATAAAATGCTAATACTGTACATTATTTACATCAGACAACAAGTAATTACCAGTTGAGTTAGGTATCTAAAAACGAAATCTACAATTATTCTAAAATTTATGTTAACAAATTAAATAATTTTATTTTACTAAACAAATCACAAATAAGACAATCTAATTTTTCATAATAAACAAGCTTTGACGGTAACAGTGTAAATAGTAAAAAGGGAATTTTTTGCAACAAGTAACTAAAATCATTTTTTTGGGATGAATTGTTTCGCATCCCCAGATGAGGCGGATCTAGATTGTAAAGCAGAACCATCACAAAAAGGCCCTAAAATATCTCATTAACGGGCTCAAATGAACTAGTAAAATTGTTATTTCTGTAGGGTAGATATGCTAAAATTCTACTTATTTTTTAAACTTTTTAGTTTTTGTTTGTCATTTTGTTTAACTTCTTCCCATTTGCAAAATTTGAAGATATTAGTAATAATTAAATAATTAAATAATTAAATAATTCATTAAAAAAAAGTTTGTGTGGGTAGCATGTTTTTTCCTTACTACCTAACCAAATCGAAATCTCACTTTTCGCAATAATTTTGCTTTTTATTTTAAGACCTAAATATTCTTGTTCTTTATATTCATTAAAATATTTTTTCGACAAAATAAACATCTTTTGGACTAAGTCCGAAATTTCTGTACATGGCACAATTAGGAAAAGTCTGTCCACCTCATAATTTTTGTTCAGTAAAAAGTTTTTTTTGGATCAAGTTGATGAGCAATAAGGTCTTGGTTATGAAATTTTGAACTGCACTCTAAACAATTAAACTTATCTTGCATTTTTTTTGAAGATATCCAGCATAATATTCAGTCACGCCTCTGCTTACCCGAATTTAAAATCCAACGTTCGCATATACTTCGATTTTTATAAGGGAACCTAAACATTTTTAAATTAGGATTGTCCCTCCTTGATAGTCTGCAATTGTAATATTGACATACATTGTCCGACATATTTTTAAAACACGAAAACTTAAATCAAAATATAATAATTCAAAATAATAAAGCAAAATCCACAATTCAAAATATAAAAAATGAGCACACCACGAAGCCTTCACAACGAGGTGCGGGGGAATACGGCAGGCTTTGATGATCGCCGTCGGGCCGCCGCGTGTGCCGGTAGCATTTGGCGTACGATTTGGCAACATAGACAAGGAAGGAATCGCTCTTTAACCAGAGTACGTAGATCACGTGGTTTAAGTACTCTGCTTTAACGTTACGGCGCCTCGATGGATCCCGGCTCAAAAAGCCGGGCTCCTTTTTGTTCCAAAAATTTTACACGGGATGGGTTTTCTATTGTGTTAACTATAAAATTCTTTGATTAAGTATAAATACTAAATATAATACATCATTTTCTAAATGGAAAATATTCTAATATGCTCCGTACACATATCAAAATTCCGTTTTATAGTATACAACGTGTTTAGAATAATTTACAAAAAAATAGTAAATTTCAATAATAAATCTTGTATTTTACAGTTCCTTCTTTGAATAAAGAGATTAAGGAAGGAACATATAAAAAAAGCGTAATGGCAAAGTAATGGTAGATTAATATGGCTGACTTATATTGCGGTTTATCAAGCCGTTTTAATTTTACTTAAAACATATAAAAATAAAATATAGGGTAAACTCAATAATTTATTGGTTTTGTTTTATGTTGTCAATAAATGTTATTATTTATTAAAATTGTTAAATATGGTATAATAATAATTATTTAATAATACAAATACCAGCTACGATACTGAAATACGTAAGCCAAATTGACGTATGTATATTTTTTTACAAGTAGTAAATAAAAGCGAAAATGTAAGAAAAAAAATATAAAGCTGTCTCTTTAAGCCATGTTCATGTAGAGGCGAATCGCGGTCCAATTTTAATTATCAGGGCTGCGCTGTCAGAAATTTTAAGATTTTGGCGATTCGCAAGATTTAAAATTTGGTGGGCGGGAAAGTTAAAGTGTTTTCAACTTTTTGCGGATATTCGCGCGATTTTAAGGTTCGCGTTTGCCCAAAATGGTGTTGTGATCCGGTTATCGATTATTTTGACGACGCTGCCACAAAGTAACTGAAAGCATGTCTCCAGGTGAAATCGGATTCTCGTGCGTAATATGTTTTTGATATATATGGTGACAATTTTTCAATCAAGTTATCAAACTCCTGTACAGACAATCTGTGAAAATTCTTACATTTTTTCTCATCTTTTGTCCTCATTTCTTGAATTATATTGCGATAAGCACCTTGTTGCTTACGAAATTTAAATATTTCTACGTTTTAACAATAACTAAATGGCAATTTTGCGCCTCCTGTTCCAATCACACAATCGTAATCGATATTCATAATCATTAAACAAATTTAAACTTGCTATAAAATGCTATATATATAAAATAAATGCTATAAAATATAAAATAAAAATCGTAAACACGAATAAAAAACAAATTAAGTTATCTCAGGCTGTCTCAGGTTATGATTTTTTTTGGTAACTTTCAGTAGAGCAAAAATGAAATGTCCCTAAAAATTTTTCTACTTCGATTGAAACGAAGTAGTCACACTAGTTATTTCTAAATTTGGGATATTTGCAGAAGTGTTTGTGCATTTTTTGTCAAATGTATAAAAGCATCAATTGTTCGAATTTAACCTGTACTGGCTATGTTTTTATGATAACTGGCCAGAATTCATTCAAATAACTCTGTTTAGTATTAAACAACATTATGGAGCGTAGACATCTTAACAGAGACGAAATGCTAAGGGCCATGGGTATGCTCGAAGCTGGAATGCGCCAAATCGACGTAGCTAGAGCATTAAATACAACGCAGTGTAATATCGCGATTAAGCGCACGCTACCGTGAAAGTGGTGATGTTGCTGAAAGGCACACAGGGCGACATCGCATTACTACCCCTCAGCAAGATCATTTTTTACAATTAAATGCTCGACGCTGACTGACTCTTACAGTACCAGAGCTTAGTTTAATTCTCCAGGAAATACATAATGTAACCGTTAGTCCTGACACTGTTCGCAATAGATTAAGAGAGGTCAACTTAAGAAGCAGACGCCCTGGAGAGCTCAACCCTTAACGAGAGGAAAACGAGAGGTACGATATTTGTAGGTAGGCTCAAGATCATGTTCAGTGGTCGAATGAACAATGGGCCAATGTTCTCTTCACGGATGAGTCACGCTTTGGAATTCATCAGGATTCGAGAAGGCTTAGGGTATGGAGAGAACCGGGAAATCTTATTCGGTTGGATCATGTTCAGGAAGTGCACCCTTATCAAGGTGGAACAGTTATGGTCTGGGGAGGAGTCCAGTTAGGCCGAAAAACCGATCTCGTTTTTCTTGATAAGTTTCTAACAGGAATCACCTATCGTGATTTAATTCTTGAGCCTGTTGTGTTACCATATGCCAATGATTTTGGGAGAAACTTCATTCTCATGCATGACAATGCACAGCCTCATACAACCAGAGTGGTAAGTGAGTTTATCAATGCTCATCAATTAAACATCTTACCCTGGCCGGCACAATCTCCTGACCTCAACCCCATCGAGCACGTATGACGCGGTCCAAAGAAGAATTTTGAGAATGGGGATGCCTCGTGAAACTCGTAGGGATCTGGTTCGGGCCGTGAATGCAGCGTGGCAGGCTGTACCTCAAGAAGAGATCGACAATCTGATCAGGAGCATGGAGAAACGATGTAGGGCTGTAATGAACAGTAGAGGAGGCTATACCCTTTTATTAAGTAAAAATGGTTTTATTTTTTTTAATTCACAGCTTAGAATAAAAAAAAATGTGTGTATTTTTTGAGTTCAATAAAAAATCAAGGTAAATTTGAAAAATTCGGTAAATTTCGCATTTTTATTTCCAATACGTCCTGTAAACTATTTGTTTATTTTAATTTTATTATATCAGAAATGCAAATAATAAAATTACTGGCGATGGCTGGATAAAATTGTAATATCCCTATACTTTTCCGGTGTGTGTAGGTCCAAATTTGACGAATATTTTTTGGCGATTCGCGTCTACATGAAACAAGCTTTAGTTGTGAGTTTTGAGTCAATATTTTTTAATTCTCTTCGTGTCGATTAAGCTGATTTTTTGTTTTATTAATAATATATAGTTTATTTCACTCTCGTACAAATTACAATAATTATTACAATGATTGATCATAAATCAGCATAACAGTAAATTATATAAACTCAAAATTACTAACAATGTACTGCAAATAAGCAAAAACAACCTACTAAAATCTATGATTTCGCGTAGGGGTGTGATGAATTGATGAATCATGATTGAATTGGAGCCAAATGGCTCAAAACGAAATAAGTAAATTACCAACAGATATTCAGGCTGAGGCGACAAACGCCGTATCCAAACTACGTCCATTGAAATCCCAAATAACTTATGAAAACGAATACGAAAATTTTCAAAAAAAGGTTTAAAAAAAAAAAAAAAAAAAAAAAAAAAAAAAAAAAAAAAAAATTGCTGTTAAAGTATCATTTAATCTTTCCTTGCGGTTAAAGTACTATTCTATTTTATCTACTAACTAACTAACTATCTACCTATGGAAATGTATTTTATATGTTATTAATTTTTATTTAGAAATTAATTTTATATTTTAGATATTTTCTGATCACCATGAGAAGAAAAACTCTATTTTATACCGTAAATCTTATCATTCCATGTGTTGGAATTACTTTCTTAACGGTATTAGTATTTTACTTACCGTCTGATTCGGGAGAAAAGGTAACAACTCAGTATTATCTTGATAAACGTTAAAACTACATTTGTATTTCTTTTTAGGGTGACACTATGTGTATCAATACTTTTATCTTTGACTGTGTTTTTCTTGCTATTAGCTGAAATCATTCCGCCCACCTCTTTGGCTGTACCGTTAGTTGAAAATATTTACTGTTTACAATGATATTAGTAACATCTTCAATTTGGGTTACAGTGTGTGTATTAAATGTACATTTTAGGTAATTTTTATCTATATTAACTAAACTGGCATTTGTGCTTTATTAAGTTTTTATTGACAAATATATTTTATTTTTTAATTAGATCGCCCTCTACGCACAAAATGTCTCCATTATTCCGTAAAATATTTCTCCATATAATGCCAAAAATGTTGATAATGCGAAGAACTACCTACACTATACCAGAGTATGACGATTCTCAACCACCGAGGGGTTACTCAAACGGAGACATGGATTTACAGTATGTTTTAAGTCTTTGAATATACTGGTGGAAATTGAAATCGTTGCATAAACAGCCATTTTTAATTAAAGTTTTACAGACAGACAGAAAATAAAAACCGGCATACAGTGTTGCCGGTTTGCACGTGTTTTTTTATTACAACTGTAGTAAAATAAGTAACTAATTGTGAAAAATAAAGTACCAACCCTAGATGCAACATTTTTCGTAAACGCCTACATGTACGGTTTGAAATTTAGATGCTATAAATCCGGCAATACCATAAAGGAAATACATAAAGGAAATATATCAACCCAACTTTTATCTGTTTTTAATTAAATTTGATTTTTCATTAAGCTACATCACTGTCTTACACTTTAAAATCCACCACGCAGTTTCGATGACCAGATCGGTATATAATTTTTTATTGTCTTTGGTTTTTCCTTTCGTAGCTTAGTTATGATTTTGTGTTCCGTTTTTATGTTGTTTATGTGTCTTTGAAATTTTTATTATTACGGAAAACGGTCGCTGAAAAATATCTGTCATTATTGTTACGAAATTAACCACCTCAAGGAGGGTATTTTTCCGACTTGACAATTATTATACGTCATTCGTTTTCTTTTTCATTGCAAAAAAATTAGCTATCTGACCTTTATCTGACTAAATTCGTCAGAGGAAAGATCAGTTCAGAGGAAAGATCAAAAACAAAATTAAGATTTTTTTCTTTCGTACAGCTAAATATACTGCTTTAATTCAAATTATTTATTTTGGCAACTTAATATAAAATCTAACTAAACTATCCATTTCATATATTATATTTGAGTAGAAAATTTAATGTAATTCCCCTCAAAATTTATTCGATAAAAAGCAGTAAATTGGCGGTTTGTGTAACTATTTCATTGTCACTTGGTATACATATACCGAGTGCGTCTCAAAAGTGGCTCACGCCTACGAGATTTGGCATGTTAGTATATGACATAAATTAGGATTGATTGACGTATTCAATTATTTTCAGCCACTTCCTGTTTCACCGGAAATGACTATAACTTTTCATTTTTAAATGGCAACCTCGGTATTTTTTTTACTTTATTCGATAGAAAATGACATTGTGAATAGAATAATGACATATCATATGTCAACTTTTGACATTTTCGCTTCATACAAAATTGAATTTTAAATTTCAATCTAGAGTGCCATGGCTGTGTTAAAAACACTAATTTTTAATCAAGGAGCCTTGGAAAAATAGATTTGATTGTATAATGTTTTTCGTGTCTTATCCTGGCCGGTTAAAAGATTTCCAAATCGTATTTTTAATGATATCTCAATTTTTTTCAAATGGAACGAGGGTGGCTTGTTAGCATATTTGGAAAAATTATTTTTCTATGAATAATTTGATACACACACTTGTTATTTCGAGTCAAATTGTCGTTATGAATCGCATGTTGCAATTTCAAATAAACTATATTCGAAAATGTCAAAAGTTGATTATCGTACGTCATTCTATTCGTACGTCATTCATTTTCTATCGAATAAAATAGCAAAATACCGAAGGTACTATTTAAAAATCAAAAATTTTAGTCATTTCCAGTGAAACAGGAAGTGGCCGAAAACAATTGAATACGTCAATCAATCCTAATTATTTATGTTATATACCGTATGATCGAGAAAAACCGGCGTCAGCGATGGCTATGGAATGAAGATCGCTGTCATTTTATATGTAAATTTATATGGGAAATGTCATCGATGTTCATTTCCCAGCCAACTGGACGCCGTTTTTTTTTCGATCATACGGTACTAATATACCAAATTTCGATTTTTTATCTGAAAAAATAAAGAAGTTATAGGGGTGAGCCACTTTTGAGACGCACTCGGTATTGCAATATATCAGACATATCAGCAATAATTAATCTGTTAATAGGCTCAACATGGGAGAACCATTTACCAGCGACTTTAAAATTACTACTAGAGAACCTAGTTTTGTTTTACAAAATACCAATCAAGACGATATGGGTAAAATGAAAGCCCATTCTTCAAGTAAGTTCACGTTCTTTTTATTCTATAATATTAAATATTATAAAATTTTAGTGGGCGGTTCATCAACGAACATAACTCCAAAAAATCTCTCAGCCAACGTTTTAGCTGCCTTGGAAGGAGTTAGATTCATTGCCCAACATATACGCGATGCTGATAAAGATAATGAGGTAATATACAATAGTATTGTGCATAATCTGTTGATTATAGTTATACTCACATATTCACAACAACAGGTGAAGCTAATAAAAGTATGTTAAGAAACTGATAAATACAGGATATTTCAAAAAACATGTGCCATCTCTCGTAGGGAGGGAGTCCTCATGTCAAAATAGGATTTATTTTCCATATCAACATATATTCAGGTCCGATTCTGCTTCGTTTCATAGCTACAGGGGGTTAAAGCCTTCTATTTTTTTCGGTTTATTATAATTTTCTTTCAAATGATATTAGCGGTTCGAATGAAATTTTTATGGTAAAAGTTACTATAAGTGCTACATATTTTAGTGCTAAAAAATATCGACATATTCCTTAGGGACGTGCATATGGGTTATCACTGGAATATTTTTCTAAGAAACATGTGCACCACTGACTTACTTTTCTCTTGTTATGAAAATTGTGTAGGCCATTTAATACCGATTAAAAGTTATCTCTTGAATTTTGTCAATTTCGGTCTCCTTGATGAGATAAACGCAATTTTATTAATCACAATTAATTATAATAAAGAAAATATTAAATTATTTATTTAATCTAATTTATTATTAAATTTTATTAAAATTTATAACACTGATGTTTAATGCTATCATCAAATTCAAATAAAAAAATAATGATATTTAAGATAATTACGACAATAATTAAAATACCTACTTTTAAAAGTTGTAACATTCTGTATTATAACTTTAAAACTATACATTTACACACCCATGTTTATAAGAACTTTATTTCATATTTTTTACAAGGAATCACTTAATACTTATTTAACTTTTTAGTCAGTTAACATTGACATTAAAACATTTTAAAGGTTGTTATTAGACTTGGATTGGCAAATTAATCAAATTGGGTTTATCCTTTGAATAAGAAGACTAAGGAAGGAGCATAATGCTATCCATGTATTCATGCATGGTGGGCGGAAAAGCCACCATAAAAGCTCTCTAGGGTGGGGATCCTTGACAGTTCTGTTTGACGATTCATTTGACACATTTGAATTTGATTTGAAATTTTTGGATTTGTCAGTCTTTATGGAGCTTATTTTATGTTATTTATTATTTATTCTACTACTGATAGTTGTATAAAAGGTAGTAAATCTAGATGGAAATTGTGGCAGAACTTAAATTAACAGTGACACTATCGCGATTTATCGAAAAAAGTCTCTAAAATAGTTGGTTGTGTAGCGTGCGGTAGATCTCGGCAAAAATTGAGTGAAATAATGGAACAACTTTTCGCTAGTAAGTGACTATATAATATACATACGTGTAGTAAACCGATCATTTATGAAATTCACTTAAATTAACTAAATTATATATTTTTCTTGCATTTTAGCTTTTATTTATTACTTGTCAAAGAATAGATGTCAAAGAATTTAGATACGTTAATTTGACTTACCTGGTTCAGTAGCGTATCGGATGTTTGTGTTAATAAATACTTATTATAACTTATCTATTTTTATTAGAATTATATATTTTTATAACAATTTTAATAACTACCAACATTTATTCACAACGTAAAATAAAACAACAAATTATTGAGTCTACCCTACATCACAGTTTTACATTTTTTAAATAAAATTAGAACGACACTGATAAACCGGATCTGACCTATGTTGATATGAAAAATAAATATTATTTTTGCACAAGGAACCTCCCCAAGAGAAATGGCACATGTTTTTTTTAAACGCCTTGTATAATACATTAATTTGGGTATTTATTATATAACGTCTCGTCTGTATAAAATCTAATCGGTAATAAGTTTAACTCTATAATTTCAGATTATAGAAGACTGGAAATTCGTATCCATGGTACTGGATAGGTTCTTTCTCTGGGTGTTCACCCTGGCTTGTATTAGCGGTACTTGCGGTATCATATTCCAGGCCCCGTCGCTGTATGACACTCGAATTCCAGTTGACCAAAAGCTCAGTGAAATTCCACTACATAAAATCTTCCAAAATCAATTACCTCCGCCGCTAGCTCCGGGCTTAACACCAGTTTAATAATCCTCTTAAGACTCATTTATAGTAAAACTACGTCACAGTAGGCACGGAGTCATTTGAGTCACAGACTATCAAGATCATCAGTAAACGACATAAGCTTACTTCGGGTTATTCTTATTACCGATTCTGACCCGTCCTAGAACTGTGTTACTCCTACACAGAAGGAAATATGCAGCAGTTCTTTATCTACGCAGGTGCTGTAGAGAATATATAGAACGGTTCAGAATTGGTAACAAAAATCCGAAGTAAGTTTGTGTAAAACTATGAAATGTGAAATGTTATTCTCACGGCTACTCCTACATGATTCTAAAGAATTTAAAAGTTACTTTTTCTAAAACGCCACTGTGGTTTCTAGAATCAAAATGGGAACAAGCTGGTAATGTCTTCTTACTTGTAAACAAATTTACCTATCCATCAAAAAATACATGCAAAAACAGGGAATATATCTCGCCTGTCGCCAGAAGCAAAGTACAAGGAAAGAGTAAATCAAAATTATCTAAAATATCTAAATGTAATTTTACTGCTTTAGTTTTAGCAGACGTCTATTAAAACCATTAACGG
Source organism: Sitophilus oryzae (assembly GCF_002938485.1). NCBI lineage: Eukaryota > Metazoa > Arthropoda > Insecta > Coleoptera > Curculionidae > Sitophilus > Sitophilus oryzae. The sequence goes on along the minus strand of NW_022146201.1, from coordinate 45,243 downwards.
TTCTCATAAGCTGTGATTACATAAAATCAAACTTCAAATTACACTTACTGGGTACCTGATGACAGTATTGACAGTTATCGTTTCCGTGGCGACTCTAAACAGTAGTGTAATTTTGCAAAAAATAACTTTTTATTTTTTAGATTTCTGTTTTAGTAGCGAAATGCCACATGGATTTTTTTTTCAAAAAATAGACCTGTCTTAAAGGTACAGGGTGGGTCAAATTCGACGCTTTTAAATGGAAACACCCTTTTCTATAGGAGATAGACGAAAACTAATATCGGTGTCTGGAGCTCAATTTTCATCAAAAACATGATGGCGAAATCCGCACATCAATAGAGAACAACGGCATACGGTCGAGTCGGCCTACAAACACGTAAACGTTTACGTACGCATGCGCATTTCTTATATTTTTTATTTTTTATACACGTAAAAGATTCTTTACGTCTACGTATACGTGCCAGCAGCGGCCGACTCGACCGTATGCCGTTGTTCTCTAATATCTGTTACTGTTTCGGAGTTACGGGGTGTTTTTCAAAAATGTGCATTTTTAACAAATCGCTGTAACTTTTTTGCTATGGAAAATTTTGTATTTCTATGAAGACATTTCCAAAGCACCCTTTTACGTAGAATTTAATGGTTTAAGTATAATTTTTTTAAAATTAATAATTTAAGAGTAATCAACAGAAAAATTGATTTTTTATTTGGGACACTCTATATATTTTTAATTAACTGATGAGAATTTAAAATTATTTTTTTAAAAATATAGCACACTGGATATTTTGTTATAATCCTCTTCGAAATACAGAATTTTTAAAAGCTCGCCACTTTTAACTAGTAGGCTTTGGGCCCCTTATTGGTGATATGCCTTTAATGGAACTCGAAAACATATTTTTCCAGCAAGACGACGCATCACCTCTGAACGCTGAAGTTATCAGCAAATTTTTGCAGCCAATTTCAAGAATAATTGGATAGCTAACCAAGATTTCAGCCGTTGGCCGTCGAGGCCGCCTGACTTAGTACCCATGCAGCATGGATCTAATCCTATGGATATATTTGCGGAAGAATAAAGGTCCCTTACTCTTCCGTATAATCCTTGATCTAGACAAGAATTAAAAATACTTGGCAGTTATGAGAGGGTATCTTTCACCCCCACTGAGTTAATGAATACCGCGAGAAATGTTCAAAAACTGCCCCGTCTGCCCATAACAGAAGACGGTCGATATGTCGCTGTAGCAAACACCTGTAGCAAAAACTCATGTCTTGGTTTGCTACTTATTTTTATTGTTATTAGATATAGTTTAAATGTGTTGATGTTGGTTAAATATATTTTAAATTGTTATAAAATTCTGCATCTCTCATGGCATATTATTTTCGTTTTAATTGATGCTCACAGCTAGATTTTTTTTGCATTACAGCCGGTGCCGTTCAAAGCCTACTTATTTAAAGCGGGCGAATTTTTATATACTCTATATCTCGAAGAGGAATCGCGCAAAATATCAACTGTGTTATATTTTTGGAAAGGTAATTTTAAATTCTTTTCAATAAAGTAAAAATATACAGGGTGTCCCATATAAAAAATCAAATCTTCTGTTGATAATTCTTAAATTATTAATTTTAAAAAAATTATACTTAAACCATTAAATTCTACGTAAAAAGGTGCTTTGGAAATGTTTTCATAAAAATACAAAATTTTTTCATAGCAAAAAGTTACAGCGATTTGTTAAAATGCATATTTTTAAAAACACCCAATAACTCCGAAACGGTAACAGATATCGATATGCGGTTTTCACCATCTTGTTTTTTTGACAAAAATTGAGCTCCAGATACCGATATTAGTTTGGTCTATCTCCTGCAGAAAAGGGTGTTTTCATTTAAAAGCGTCGAATTTGACCCACCCTGTACATACATTTTATAGAGTTAATTTCTTATTAAAAATCCTACATTTCATAATAAATTGATCTCTTGATAATATACAGAGTGTCCCAGAAATAAGTGCAAATATTTTAACTGGTAGTATAGTTCAGCCCCAGAAACACGCCTATGAGGTTTTTTTGCGAAAAAAACATTTTGAAAATTCGAAATTTTTTGAAAAATTTTTTGGAAATTTTTTAGTTTTTAGTTAAACACATAATTTCTTGGTGGACAATATAGGTATTAGATTAAATTTACAAGAAAGAAAATCCAGAAAATATCCAGTGGTTCTCAAAATTTTAGCAAAAAATCATTTTTTTGGAAATTTTCAAAGTATAATAACTCCGTTATTTTGGACTTATTTGAAAAACGATAAAGAGAAAATATGTTTCTTTTATCGAGATCTATCACCCCTTAAAATACTTGCACTTATTTCTGGGACACCCTGTATAGGTTAACTATACGCATAATATAATAAGTAAAAATTTAATATTCTTTTTAAGACAGCTATTATTTTAAACTTTATCTTATTAATCACTTAACACACATAAACTTTATCTTATTAACAACATCTTATCTTATTAACAAATTTCGACTCTTATGAAAGTTAGGTAAGGTAGGTATAATAGGGTAAGATAATTATTTATAATATTATTATATATTTTATTTTAGATTTATTAGAAGCATATACATTAAAAATTTTAAACTATATAAAATGTTTGATATAGGCTACTAAACACGCTTTTTTCTTCCTATAGATTATTTATGTACATTAATAAAACATATTAATATACATAAATAAAATATTTATGTATATTATTTATAAAATACAGGGTGTCGAAAAAATAATGTATTTAACTTTATTGAGTAATTCTACAAATAAAAATAAAACAAAAAGTTCCTATGAACATATGCCCTAAAGTTGCATCCCTCGAAATGGGGGATGGGGGAAAAAAAAAATAATATATTTTATTTTTAAAAATATTGGTGCACGATTTTTCTTGAAATTTGATACTCTTACACACATTTTAATACCAAAGCGAATGGCGACAGTGTAATATTCCGTAACATCCGTGATGGTGCATCCATAGCATCCTAGAAAAAGCGGAACAGCGTATCGGTAACGACCTTGTATTGATTTCCAGCAATTCTATTGGCTGACATTTTTGACAGATGAATTTTCGAAAAATTTCAGCTAATAGAATTGCTGGAAATCGATTCAAGGTCGTTAAGCCGATACGCCGGCGCCGGCGCCTTTCTGCCTTTTCTAGGATGGTGTGGATGCAAGAAACGAAGGTACTCAAAGAACAAAGGTAAGAAAGAAAGTACCCTGAAAGGGTACCTTCCATTAGGGTAGAGAGGAATTATTCCTGGTGGTACTTCTTTTATCTTTATAGATACAGTAATTTCAATAAATGACATAAAAATCTAGGACTTTTGTAAGCAAAAATGATACTCTTTGCTTAGTTCGAAACGGTGAACGGTTTCCAAGATATTTGCCTTTAAAAATTACGATGCATCGATTGTAATATTAGTGAAATGATAAAAGTACCATTTCAAGGCTGTTACGGATTTTTACACGATTGCCATTCGCTTTGGCATTGAAATGTGAGTACCAAATTTCAAGAAAAACGGTTTACCAATGTTCTTAAAGATATACAAAATATATTATTTTTATTTAACCTTTCGAGGGCTATACACTATTTTTTAACACCCTATATTATATGCCAACATTGAAGGTATTTATTACGATTTATGAATCTGAATCATATTGTTGTTAAATTAAGTAAAATAATTAAAATTGACAATATTCTCTATAAATTTTTGTTATTGGCTGTTTTAAATTTTTGTAGAATTAATAAATTATTTATTCAATTAATATTAGTTGATTATTACGCTCCTGCTTGAATTCTAAAATATTTGAAAATGTTTAGCGATCAAAACGCGAAAAATGCATTTGAAGAGTTAAAAAATTAAAGAGAAAAACGTAATTTCCCATAAAAAATATTTTAGAAGGAAAAATAAAATTTTTGTAGGTGTCAGAAACCAAAGATATTAATCACGAATGTAACTAAACGTAAAAGTCGTAAAAATAAATTATAATAGTCTCCCGTATATAGCATTTACCCGCATTGCGAGTATCAAGGTACAGCTTCAAATACTGGAGCCGTACGGTATACAAGAAAGGTAATGTAGCCAGGACCTTAGATTAAGAATAAAAGCCAGGACCAGGGGCGGATCCAGAATTCCGGAAGGGGAAGCTACACTCAAAACTTTACTTAAAGTACATAATCCAGAGTCGTTTGTTGTTTGTGACAAAATAAATTAGTAATATCGTATCATTTGACTGAACTCAAAGGGGGGTGGGGGGCTTGAGTTCCCAAAGAAACACCCGTGGATCTGCCACTGGCTAAGACTACGCTTCAAACGCCTCGCCTGTAGCTAACAGCGCTTTCAGATGGCGCTGACCGTCCGGTCCGCGACTTCGAGCAAGTACTATGAGTTTATATGAACAATTTCACATGGGTCGCGTATGCTCCGTCCGGATAATTTCGTCCGACGGCTGTCTTGAAAAAACACGACGGAGGGACGGTCCGCTCCATCTGAAAGCGCTGTAAGACTACGCCGCGCCGCTCGGGGCAAACATAAAGACACCCTGTGTGATATTATCCAAAGTGGACTCCGTATCACTGAGAGATAGATGGTGCAGGACTGGCGGGCTGAGCAATAACTCAGACAGAACCGCGGTAGTGCCATTCACCAGAAGCGACGCCTGGAAAACTTGAAAAGAATCCATCTAGATAGAAAGAAAATACTGCCATCACAGGAAGTCGAATATCTGGGAATAACCCTGAGCACTAAACTTCCCTCGAACAGGCATATTAAGAACATTACCAGCAAAGCTACAAAGGCTGTTATTCGTATATCAGGATATGCAAAAGATTATAGATGGGGCTGCGCCCCTAACATTTTGCGCTGGGTGTATGCGACGATAGGAAGACCCATGATTACCTATGGATCAGTTGGTTGGTACACAAAACTAGAGCAACGTACAGCAAGGAAAAACCTGTGTAAAGTACAAAGACTGACATACATCTGCATCACAGGTGCCAAAATTCTGATTAGTGGAGCTAAGGGAGGAAAAAAGCAGGATTCTTTACTTCCTGAAGTGTTTCGAAAAGCTCAAAGAAGTTTATCGTTGAGCGAGACGCCTACAGGTAAAAGACGAAGAGAGTCAATGGGGTACGATGAGATGCAAAAACCCAAAAAAAAACCATACAACAGGAAAGAATCAACTGAAGTAGCAGTGATAAAAGAGGCTATTGATTGTATCACTAATATTAATAAGGATTTACAAGAAAAGATGGATAAAAACACAAGAAAGGAAATCAAGGAACTAGTAAAAAATCTAAGTAAATATACGAAGCAGCTAAATAGCAACATTGTGAAGAATTTGCTGGATAGCCTAAGGTACGAGCAAACAGAGAAGTTGATGTACGACGTTGATGTACAAACGTCGCCCAACAAGAACAGAATTGAAAATCAGATAAATAACCCGCCAAAGAAAACTTGTACCATCAGCACGCAAACAGAACTTGATGCCACAAGGCGACATTTCAATAAGAAAATGAATTGGGAATATAAATGGTCCACCAACGGAGACTTGCACTATCGGCACGCAAACCGTTGAAGAAGGATCACTAATTAAAATCGAAAAATCAGAGAACTATGAAGAATTTGTTCACCTATAGCTGAAAGGAACTGGGATGAGGAATTGTTCACAAATTGTGAAGTAAAGCAGGGTAACCTGTTTGATACCAAGGATACCACTATAAAAGCAGTAGTCATGGGACCCAAGGACACGGCACTTAATGGGCAGAGATCCAGACAATCAATCAAAGATACCCAGAGTTACTAGAGACATCCGAAGCCTACGCAATTCTAGAGCAAACTAGTAAAATTAAAAGGAAACAAACACAAGCAATGAACCAAGAACACTTAAAGTAATTAAAGCTTCTTTTGATGACACGGAAGAGTGTTTTTCGAAACGCAGTTGTAATGTACCAGAGGCAACTACCTAAAGAGACAGAGTGGAGGTATCAAGCAATACATGGCGGG